>NC_142603.1:5110705-5410705 GCF_041222555.1 Hakea prostrata | reverse complement strand
TACCCGCTAATTTGAAAAGCTCGATCCAAAAATTACTAAGGAAGACACGATCTCGATCGGAGACGATGGTTCGAGGGAACCATGCAAGCGGATAACCTCCTTGCTGAACGAGATAGCCACATCCTTGGCGGAATAAGGGTGTGAAAGAGCGATGAAATGTGCGTACTTGGGTAGCCGGTCAACTACAACAAGCACGGTATCTCCACTCTTAGTCCTGGGTAACCCACCAATAAAATCCATGCTAATGTCTTCCCAAATGTGATCTGGAATTGGTAGTGGTTGAAGGAGTCCAACGGGTTTCATGGCTTGATATTTACTGCGCTGACAAGCATCACAACTAGCCACAAATTCGAGATTCGAGGACAGCAACCTTCATTCCTACCCAGTATACCACAACTGCTAATCGTAAGTCCTCAAAAACCCTGAATGCCCACCGAATGGGGTAGAAAGATACTCTGAAAGTAATTTGGGAATTAATGGTGACCCATCGGGGATGACTAACCGATTCTTATAGAGTAAGGTGCCCTTTTGAAGTTGGTAGCTGGGGTAGTCCTGGGATCCCTTCAGCAAGGCTTGAACGGACTTCTGGTAATTGTCCGAGGCGTGTACCGCTGTATCTAGTCCCTCACTTTCCTGCCAAGTTGCTGTTGTCATCGAATAAAGCTGCTTATCATCCTGCGACCTTCGCGAGAGAGCATCGGCGGCTTTGTTTTCGCTACCCGGACGATACAATATCTCAAAATCAAATCCCAAAAGTTTCAAGACCCACTTTTGTTGATCAGTAGCCATAATGTGGTGTTCCAGCAAATATTTCAGACTTTTCTGATCCGTTCGCACTTTGAAATGTCTTCCCATCAAGTAATGACGCCATTTTTGAAAGGCAAGTATTATTGCCATTAGTTCTTTCTCATAGATAGACTTGGTTTGTGCGCGAGGGGACAACACTTGGCTCCAGTAGGCAATGGGATGGCCCTCTTGCATCAAAACCGCACCCAGCCCAAAACCTGAAGCATCAGTCTCTACCAAAAACTCTTTCGTGAAATCTGGTATCACCAACGGTTGTCATGGCTGTCTTGAGGGCATTAAATGCCGTCGTTGCCTCGTTACCCCACTGAAATGCATCTTTCTTCAATAAGTTTGTGAGTAGAGCGGCAATTTTACCATAATTTCGGACGAATCTGCGGTAATACCCGGTTAATCCTAAAAACCCTCGCAAGGCTTTAAGATTGGCAGGTTGGGGCCACTCCACCATGCACTTAATCTTCCGTGGGTCCGCCGTGACTCCGTTTTTAGATATGATATGTCCTAAATACTTCAGTGTAGCAACCCCAACATGCATTTTTTTCGGTTGACTACGAGGTGGTGCTGTGTGAGAAGTATAAAGGTGGTTCGCAAATGGGCCACATGTTCCTCCATGGTCTTGCTATACACCAAAATATCGTCAAAGAACACCAAAATAAATTTTCGCAAGTGTTCTCGAAATACCTCATGCATTAGTGATTGAAATGTGGCTGGAGCATTCGAGAGCCCAAACGGCATCACCAGGAACTCGTAATGCCCATTATGTGTACGAAAAGCCGTCTTTTCTTCATCACCTTTCGTCATTCTAATCTGGTGGTATCCTGCTTTCAGATCAAGCTTGGTAAACACTGTGGCTCCGCCTAGCTCATCCAACAGTTCGTCAATTGCAGGAATGGGAAACTTGTCGAGAACCGTGAGTTTATTCGAGGCACGTTAGTCCACGCAGAAACGCCATCCGCCATCCTTCTTTCGAACCAACAAGATCTTGGACTAGAGTAAGGACTCACACTAGGTCGTACCAATCCTGTCGTTAACATTTCCTGTACCAATCTTTCGACCTCGTTCTTTTGAGAATGTGGGTAACGATAGGGTCGAATATTAGGTGGGTTACTCCTCTTGGCTAACCGTATCTGGTGGTCTTGCTTCCTTCTTGGCGGCAATTCAGTTGGTTCAGCAAATAATTGAGCAAAATCGGTTAATAAATGTGACAACTGCTTGTACTCTCTTGTACCTCTATATCGTCTCCGACGGGATGCCGAGGTTGTTACCGTATCCATCACCACCGCTTGAACCGACCGTAGCACACTCTTCAATGTTGTTTCTAATCGCAGCAAGGTTGGATCCCCATTTAGTTTCACGGGTCATCCCTGCCACTCAAAGCTCATGGTTCTCAAGCGCCATTTACTGCGTACTTCCCCTAGTGTCTGCAGCCATTCTACGCCCAAGATTATATCAATGCTACCCAAATTGAAAGGGTAAAAATTTTGCACAAAGACCTCGCCGCCTAGCTGAATCGGAATCTGTCGACAAATCCCCGTACCTTTGCTAATTGTCCCATCGCCCAAAGCAACTCGAAATTTTGTTTTATGGATTTCCAATCCCAACGGCTCCACCAACTCTTGAGCGACGAAATTGTGCTGTTTGCTCCACAATCGATCGGAATGATGACTTCATAGCCATTTATTTGTCCCGTTAGTTTCAGTGTGTGTGATGAATCGATCCCCACCAAAGTGGTATGCGAGAGTTCCGTCTCAAGCACCGGCTCCATATCGTCATCATTGATCACTCCTTCCGCTGTTGCAACTCACGGACTATCATCGTCGTGGAGTAACAGACAACCTTAGTTGCTTCGAGAGGGCATCGATGGCCTTTGGAGTATGGGCCGTCACACCCGAAACATACCCCTTTGTCCATTTTATCTTTGATTTCTTCCGGGATAACCAACGTGAGCGTCCGAGCTCCCCGTCGCAGCTGTAGTTGCAGGTCGAGATTGTGAAGAGGAAGACGCGGGTTCACTTCTTTGGTTTGGCCGAACCGAACCGTTAAAGCTTTGGTTCATTCCGGTTCCCTGAACCGTATTGGTTCCTTTAATATTGGTGTTGGGTGGGCTGAAGTTAATAAAACGTGAGGTTAGATTTTGGGCTGATTGAGTGGGTTTGGGCCAAAAGAGGTTTCTTATTTTTCCCCACTCCATTTTTGTCCTCCACGGCTTGGGCCAGGTCCATTATTTGGCCCAAATTGGTGAGCCCAAATAATCGAACTTCAGCCCTTCTTCATTTAAACCAGTGAAAAACACCCCCTTCAACCATTCTCCATCTACCGCTCCGCTCTTTCTGCCGCTAATTTCTCAAACCCTTCTCTATATGCCGCAAACGTTCCACTTTGCTTGTGATTAATCAATGCTTCTTGGGGAGTCTTCAGTTGTGCTGAGTTAAATCGATAGATCATCGATTCTTTCAAGTTTCTCCATGATGACAATGGCTGCTGCAGTTCTCGGAAGCGTATCCATCCTAGTGCTGCACCTTCAAAACAAAGGGTTGCAGTTCTGAGTTTCTCTTCATCGCTGAGTTTGTATAGATCAAAGTACCTTTCAGCTCGTGCGATCCATCCCATCGGATCTTCCCCCGTGAAAATTGGCATCTCAAGATGTCTAGGAAGGAAGTCTCTCGGTTTCTCTGGTTCGATCGTATGCTTGCATGTAACTGGAACTCCATCGGTTCTAGTCACCTCCGGCATTAAGGTATGCATCTCTGCTGATTTTCCTTGCGATAACATGAACCTTAATTCATCTCTAAACTCGTCATTGGCCTTTTCTCCTTTCTATATGTTTTGTGCTAGGAGTCCCACTTGACCTTGAATCTCTTTCACGATACTTTCCAATTCCTCTACCCTCTGCTCCATTCGACTCTTGACCATTCCCCTAGAATCGATGGCTCTGATGCCAATTTGTTAGGTACCTGAATGAGGCTACTTAACAAGGTGGAATAACTCAAGAAGAAAAAAGGGACTTTGAATAAAAGTTGAATAAGAAACAATACATTCTACCAGCAGTAGGTGATTCCTACGGCTACCCAAGAGCAATGGCTCTCACATAAACTTCTCTCTATATCCTTTCTACTCATCCTCCCCCTTATTTATAGCAATTACATTCCTATCGAATTAATTAACAAAATCAGCCTACTTCGAGTAGGACTCTTCAAAAGAAACCTAACTGTAATATAACTCTAACCTAGATGTATTATGACTCTTGACTCTCTAAATCTAATTCTAATAACCTTAACGCAGAAGGACTCTTCATGCTTCAAATTTGCCAGTCGCCTGAATGCACTAGGACTCTGCTGAAAACGATAGGACTCTCTTCACTCTTCAAACTGTCAATCGTTTCCTTGGGAGTGCTTTCCTTGTCGAATATAGACTCTTGATATCAGGGGCTTTCTGTATTTTGAGTAGGCAAGACCTTGATAACATAGACTTCTACTATGAATATACCATTCCTTTGCTTTCTTCTGTTGTTTTCTTAATTTAATGTTTGGGGAATATGCTGACTTGATTTGGGATTTTGATATATTTGCTGCCTTAGATTCTTGATTAGATGGTTATGCTTTGCTTCAAAAAGGGACACCTTCAATCTGAAAGATGGCTTAAGCAAACAATGAGAAGGGGGAGGAGAAGTGTAACCTTTGACCTTCATATCTGTGAAAGGAACAGGGATTACTTTTTAACGAAAAACCTGTATAAAATACTTGAAACTTGGAGAGATGCCATATCAGAGCATGGAAACTAAAAAGCCGACAATTCTATTATCTCTAGGACCACAAACAAGCTCTTGATTTCCTTGAGCACTTGTAATTTGTGCTACACCCTTACCTATTGTAGGTTACCTTTCTTCCATGGTTTGGTGCATCTTTCCTATAAGAATCCATGTTGTTTGGGAGAGAGAACTAAGAGTGGTAAGAGATGGGACTGAGGGTTTAGGATTTGTAGTGATTGTGAATGTGGGAGGGCAACTTTAACTGTTGAAACGTGTGGAGAAAAAAACTTTTTAGCTCATACTATGTGACACATGAATTCTATCCTTTATTAGTGTAATTTATTTCTCCTTAATATAGTGTGCCTTTTACCAGACATTGTCTTTTTAAAGATCCTCTGATTCAAAATTGCTTTGAGTTACTTCTGTTAAAGTATCTTGGAAACTTATAATATCTTAGCTATATCCTTGTGTTACAATTTGAAGTATTTTTGCAATTTTGTACATCTTAATATTTCCTAAACATTGGGTGTTTTACAAGTTTTAATTCTTGGGGATCTCTTTGTTCGAGCAATAAATCTATCATCAGATTTTGAGTTATTATGTTTTCTTTTTTTGCAGTTATTTGGATTTTGAGATAGTGAGGGCCTAACTCATCTAAGAAGTGATTTCATCATATTTGCTTTTTTAGGAAATGGGAGAATATTCTAAAATTGTTAAGCAAACTGAGCTATGTATTTGGCTTTTGAAATTATTTCATTGCGTGTTGGTTTGTAGAACACGAGTTGGCTTATTTCTTTATTAATTTCCTGAAATAGTAAATATTATAGTATAAAATTATTAGGTGGATGAATGGATTTAAAGTAGGATTGTAGGTGTATATTTTTCTTGGCCATAATAATGATTATTGCTTTTTTAAAAAAATATAAATATTTTTGACTACGGTTTCAAAACCATTGTCAAAGGTCTATAGGGTTTCTTGATTACTATCATTTTTGGCAACGATTTTATAACCACCTTTACTAAATTTGATATGTTTGCCCACCTAAGATTATATTTTAGGACGGTTAAATGGTCGCCAAAAATATTTTCTTAGTTGGTGCCCAAAAATCATCGTCTATTTTCTATGACAGTAATATAAACGACAGCTATGGAAAATAAGTGTTGCCCTATATTTTTGGTGCCTTTTTTTTTTTTTTTTTTTTTTTGTGTGGTAGTGTCTTGCCCTTAAATTGTCATTGATGTTTGACTTCTTCATGCTCATTGTTATTGTTTAGTGCCTATGGGATAAAGTGCAAGAAGAAATGGTAAGCAAAGTGAAGAAAGTCAGCAAAATACTGAGGTGCAAGAAGAAATCTTTTAAAGTGTTGTTAAAGATGTGGCTAAATCTTACGCTCGTGGGGTGCGTTTGTGGAGTGCTAGAGTAACTACAATAAAATTATGGGGACAATGAGGCAATGCTTGATTAAAGTAATGCACCTCAAACTACATACTTTAAATTAGATAATGAAAAGTTTAAAGATATCATGTTGAAACAAGTAGAGGAGATATCTCAATGGAAGCCGAGGGTGTTAGATCAGGTTGAAACAATGGCTAGATTTGAGTCTTACCTAAATGCATTTAGACAACATTTCATGTCTATGTCATAGTCCACATTCTACATAACCTTCGGATTCTATTGAGCCATAGGTATATTATTGATTTGAACCATAAACACTATAAAAATCTTCATCATAATATAATTGGAATCCTCTTATTGGATAGATTTGGTGATACAGGATGCATAGGAATTTAGAAGTCCAGGATTTTGTTTGGTAAGCTCTTGATGATGTTATTTTTCTTTTTCTTTTAAATTGGTGCAACTATTATTATTTGGCTGACCAAAGTTTGGCTCTGAAAATGTGTTCTTAAACCATGGTATAGGGCTAGGCATGTTAGGAACTTAAGATTTTGGATGTTCTGTTCACTAAGAAGATATTATCCCACCACTCTATGAATGTCATAATTAATCAATTTTAGTAAAACGTGTTAGAGAGGTTAAAAGATACATTTAATTTCTAACCATCAGGATGATTGCAAGTAATATAACACCTTAAAACCTTTCCTTTTGTCCCTTTATTTAGCTTCATCTTTTAACAGAGTGCATTTGATTTTGTAGGTTGGATTCCAAGTATTAAATTTCTTGGCATCTTATTGATAAACTCTGTTGGAGTTCTATTGACAGGTATTTTCTCCATCATTGCACTCATTCATTCTTTTATTCGTACTTGGTTGTTTCTAATTTTATCTTTTCCATAGCCACCCAAAAGAACATTGTTCATTTTCAGCTTCTATGCCTTCTGGTAAATCGTTCTGCATGGTTCCTTTAAGGTAATCAACAGAAGGATCCTCATGTTCCATTACCCTTGAATTCTACTAGAGTATACCCTGTTTTTGTGGTGCTTACCTATCACCCAAGGGTGGGATTAGAATGACCAATGGTCTAGAAGCATAGGTCAACATCTAATCAAATTTGTGGCTTTTAGCAACCTGATGAAGAAAAGTCAAATGTGGAATGTCGAATACCCCTAGGAGAGTGGATGAATGATAATCAACTAAATACAACAATAAGGCGCCTTCCACAATTTGTTTCATAAAATGTTTGAGAATCCAGTTGAAAGCAAGGTAAGACATTTCAGTAAATTTTGCCCGAAAATGGTGAAATTTGCTGGGTTTGGAGGGTGGCAAAATGAAAAAGCTAGCGAAAACAATTTTTGCCAAAAGTCGCAGGAAAATTGGCCAAATGATATTCCGACAAACTAGCAAAATATAGGCGAAAATCGCCTAAATTTCACAGAACCTCACCGGTTATCTTTCTCTTTCGTTGGAGTCCTTGTAACAATGCTTTGTTACCCTCATCGTCCCAGGCAAATGCCCCATCTTTCAACTCGACAGTGATGTTGTCGCTGCAACTTTTGACCAACCTGCAAGTCGTAACTCAAGTCAGGTTTGGACTAACTTGAACACAGGAGAAATTTTCAGCTGAGAAGTTCCTGCAACGAATGGCAGATTCCAAATAAGGTAGCTGGAAAACAAAGTTGCAGACACAAAAAGAAACTAAGAGGCGTATAAAGAAGATAGGAGAGAGCAAGAGAGGGGTTGTCGTGTTAAATTATTCCATTTGACCATAGAACCATTCCCAAACATTGCTTCCGTACAGCTTCTGGAGACGTGATAGGGAGATCTAAGAAGAACTCTACCATGGCTAGAAGGGAAGGAGGAGAAGATGATAGAGGCAGTGACCCAGTTTGCTGCGCTTGTCAAATCCCTAATACCGGCCTGCCTTTGGTGCCTCTGAGTTCTTGCTTCTGTTGGGGGCTTTGGGGCATCAATGAAACTGCTTTGAAATATCGGCTTTCAATTGGCGAAATACCGACGAAATATCGCCGGATCACTAGGTTCGCCAGGGGGTGAAGTGGTGAAATTCACTGAACTTTCGTACCTTGGTTGAAAGAAATGAAATCTCAGACTACTTTGGTTTTGTCCAAGTTCAAAATGGAATTAGCTTGCAACTCTTGTAGATTACTATGTTTTGACTTAAAACTCTCGCTAGTTTACTGGTTTTGGTTTTGTACCAACCCAAATGATACATTGTTTTTAGACAAAAGCCATATTTTGACTGAAATTCATGATCTCATGCAAACCCTAACCTTTTGGTTCTTTGGCCAAACCACTTACAAATTTTGGTGTACATGTTGGAAGCTAGCTATAATTTGGTGCATTTAGATGACCCAAAACTCTGTTGTAAATTGTAATACTTCTACATGTATTTATAAATTCTAAGACTTTGGATGTTTAAAAAGACTTCTATATATGGTTTTCTATTTTTGTGGATTGTATTTCATATATGGTTGTTTCCATTGAATTTAGTGCAAGTTATATTTGAGAAAATATACAATGAAGATATGTTGTACCCAACCTAGGGTATGAAATTAAGCTAGCATGTATTGTATTGTTAATTATTTATTTATTTTTTTAATCTTTTTCGTTTTCGACAGCCTACAAGTTTCCTTATGTTTCTCTGATGTTTGAGGCTTAATATAGCAATTTGACCACTAAAATGGTCAAACAAAACAAACCTCCAAGATGTGCAAGGTTTTGACAAGGTTTCAGTTGAAGCCTGGAATATGTTGGTTTCAACCTAGGTGGAAGCTGACTTCTTAATCCTTGATTACATGGTTACCTTATTAGGTTGTTATTTCTAAACAACACCATGGATTGTGCTTGGCCTTTTTTATTTTTTTATTTTTCATTTTTTTTATGGCTGATTTATTATTAGAGCGTGCTTGTGCTTGATAACCATGTCTAGTTCTTTAGATGCCTTACTGTTGATGTGGCTGGACCTACTGATCTATCTCGGAGTTGCAAAGGAAATAGAATTTGATTTTTGGGGTTTCATTTTTATTATGCTTGTATGATTTATTTGCTTTCATTGAAGAGCCTAATTAAGGATGACCTGAAGCATTTGACTGGTTCTGATCCAATCACCTTCAGATACTGCAACAACTTTTGGTGACTATTTTGTAAGGGACCCTTGATTAACTGTGGGGCCACAGCGTATTTAATAGTTTTTGTAAACCCTTTTGAAAGGGATCCTCATTTACTGTAGCTACTACAATATATTTAACATTTTATGTTGTTGCTTCTGTAAATATTTATATTTATAGATTGAATTGTGTAAGAGACATCTTTTATCACCAGATGCTAGAAGGATCATCAGAGGATTTTGGCAATGAAAGTGATTTCTCTCTTGCTTGTGCATTGCTGCTCTCATTTTGAAAAAAATGTTTTGGCGATGGTTTATTTAAGCGTTGCCAAATGTCTATGGCTTTACCCATGGTATAATTCAAAAAATTGGTGTAGACGGCTTTAGAATTTTCATAGCCAGAGAATAATTTTTTGTTTTTTTACCTACACTTACTAGGTACTGTCATCAAATATGATAATTTTTTACAATGTTTATAAGCGTTGCTGAAATGATTTTCCTATTCGGCACCAAATTTCGGTTGTCTTATCTTCTGCAACGGCACTGTGAACAGCAAAAGTGCAGAACGGAAAAAAATTGCCTTTTGTATTTGGGGTCACATAATGCTGTTTAATCGGCGTCGAAAACAATTTTCCTTTTTATCGTTAGGTAATCACGATATCTCTTGACATCGTTTCAACAGAGTTTTGGCGAGTCGGGATCATCTCTCCCGTCCGACGGCTTCCTGACCATAAAATCAGTGGGGCCCACAGGTGAAAAACACTTTTTAAAAAAAATAAAAAAATGTAAAAATTTCACCAATGGGCTCCACTGTGTTTTTGTAGTTGGGAAGTCGTCAGGAAGCACTTTGCGCTCACGGGAAGATGATCCCGTGCTTTGGCGTCAGGTAGTGGGAAGTGGTTTGGAAATTGTTTGGGTGCTGTGCAGTTGCAGCCAACCTTCAATTTTTACAAAGTGTGTTGAGAAACGGATGCTCTATCTTGACAGTTCACAACAAGGTGCTGTGTTGCGCAGCACTGAAGTCGAACTCAAGTGGTTGGGTATTTTGTTTAATAAGGTGAATGTGATCAGCGTAGCAGGGATAATTTATTTTCAGGTAGAGAAATAATATTAATGTTTCTTAATATAACAGCAATCACTAACGATACAGCATCTTATCCTTCGTAGATTTTGACATGTATACATGCTTATACAAAGGCACCCTAACAACAATCTATATGTTGTGCTTCAATTGGGAAGAGCTCCCAGAAATTCTGGCTCATCTGAAACTGCTGCCATTATAACTCTCTTTCTTATGCACTACAGTCTTCAAGACAGGACCCACAGGTAGACTGTGGACCAAATTGTGAGAGCAAAAGCTGCAACCAAGTAAGTCCAGAAGAATAGGACTGAGCACTCCTCTTCAGCCACATCGAACAGCTGAGCCATTGTACCTAATTTCACCATCAAATTAATCTTCACATTGATACATGTAATCTTGTCAAAGTAGAATAAGATGATCCCAAACAAAAAAAAAAAAAAAAAAGTAAAATTGTATTAAGAGGAAACCTAAAAATTTTTGTGGTTATTTACCAATATTCATGGCAGGTGGGAGAGTAAATTGTAACATCAAGACATATCGGTAGAGAGGATCTGATGAGAGAAAACCCAGATCACCAGCAACCTTGACCACTCCCATCCCGATTAGAGGAAGTAACAAGTATCGCACTAAAATGACTCCAATGATAATCGATGGCCTCAACTTTGCTGAACGTAGACCTGCTTAGACAAACATACATATTTGTAAACACAGAAAAGTTGGATTCTTCTCAATTTTTTGTTATTATTTTATTGGATAGTTTTGAAAAATCATTTTACCTTGGACAAGATTACCACCAAGTATAAGGGTGATGCTAGGTAGTGTGCCATCCCTGCAAGGAAAGATGTTTTTATGTCATTAGAAGAATAAGAATTTATGTGGAATGAATCCAAGCAAAGGAGATGGCAATGACTAGCTCAATGTGATTTTAGTTTCTCCCACTTAGTATGGTTTACAGTAGAACATGCAAACATGTGTACAGGAGTGCACAGCAACACACAGGACGTATGGTGAGATTTCTGTGCTTGATACAAAAGTTCTACTGATCTAGACTATCATGGTTCATAGGAAATTTTGGGAACAGAATTGTCTCATCTGAGAAAATGTACCGAATACAGAAATACATACCCTAGTATTTTAATAGAGTCCTGGATCACTCGAAGGGGAGCAGTTTTACCAATAAGAATATTCTTCAGAAACGGCACGCAACCAAAGATCAGTCCAAGAGCCTGTTAGGATATAAATAACTTAAATTAAATGTTGTCTCTTAAGATCGGAAGAAGAAAATTACAGCATTTAGTATATTTAAGAACACTTACTGAAGCAAGACTTGGTGGTGCCATTAACTCCTCCAAAATTTGGTGGAGATTTCCTGCTAGTTTTCCCCAGAATGATTTCACATCCTTTGCTTTACCAGATGACTGTGATACAACCGATCATTGGTATCATTCAACAATTTCAGAGGAAAATAGATAACTACATATTGAATTAACGACTCATGGGAGGTTGGTCCTTCACTTGATCTCACAGGACTGACACAGCTAAAATTCTAACACGTTGTTCATGATAATTTCCCCTTCATTTTAAGGAACAAGGATTCAGCAACAGAAGAGAGGATGGTTACTTACAGGTCCTTTTTCCATATCCTCATCAATAGACTTTGTTGATGTCACTTGTGTAGATGTTTGATCTTGATTATCTGTTTTGAGAAGGTACGATTCACTGTTGGCATCAATGTCATTGTTAGGCTTTGTTGATAATGATCCCTCAGTTTCTTGTCTTGCTTTGTATGTTAATGCAGAGGTTCGCATGAGATGGAAAGTATAAGTCCAGATGTAAAATCCTCCAATCTGAATCATAAAAAAGAGAAGCTCTAAGTACTTGGAATTGGAGACCTGTATCCTTGATGAAATCTCAGGACTCTAGGCTATAGCTGTTAGTAATATAGCGTAATTATATGTGCTGTATTTCTACCCAATAAAAACATATATATATATATATATATATATATATATATATATATATATATATATATATATATGTATGTGTGTGTGTGTGTGTGTGTGTGTGTGTGTGTGTGTGTGTGTGTGTGCTGTACAATTTACTACTCTATCAGATTATTTTTCATAAATACATCACAGCTATCACATTGAGACTATATAATTGAGTCACAATTAACTGTCTTTTAACATGCATGGTAGCAAAGCTAATTAGTAGAACCAAATGTTCTCTATGAGATCACTATTTTGCTCGGCAAACTCCCTAAAATGTACATTAACTAATGAGTCTGATCATGGACATAACAGAAAATGGAAGATCAACTCAACCAGATGATAAACATTATAATTTGGATGATAACTGGTTCATCAAGAAGAAAGCTGCTTTACCGCCATGGAGAAAGATGCATAGGAGAGTCCCACAGAGCGACAAGTATTAATGTCACCAAATGGGCTGCCTTCCTCATTGCAGATCGCTGGGACAACTATCAAGACAAGGTTTCCCACATTTCCTGTTCAAGTAAATAAGGAGCATAAAACATATGCATACACACTTAACAAGAATGCTAAAATACAGTAACTGTGAGGCGAACTAATTTACCTGCTGAAGAAGCAGCAATGATTAGGCCTTCTAGAAAAGGCTCTGGTTTCAAAATTTTCACAACAATCCACCCAAGTATTCCTCCAAACAAGAAGGTCAAACCCATGTTTACGGGCATGAACCACCTAAAGAAATCATCCAACATAATAGAGTTAGGCAATCCAATCTATACTCTTTCCAAATGCAGCAATACATCGAAGGGTCCAATGTGTTAAGTGAAGATATATCTTCAAGCATATGAAAGCACTAACGACCTAACTATTAGATTATAACTGCCAACATCTCAAGTCTCAACACCCTTCCTCATGTGTAGCTTCATCATAAATAGCTTGACGCGTGATAGACAGCCTAAAGAGGATAACAAAGGGACCTGGGCTCTGATATTTAAGGTATTTAAACAGGAGAGAGTCTCAAGTATATGAAGGCGCCAAGGAACCGACCAAATTGATGTAAGTGAGACTGCAAGTTTATAAGCCCCAACACGTACTTTACTGTAAGTGTAGCTTACCATGTAATGACATCTTTGACAGTAACAGTCTGTGCTAGACATGCAAAGATGAGTGAAGGAGTGAAGATAACGAAAACAATCTGCATTGGCCCAAAATTTTCATCATCAGAGACAGGGACTCCAAATCAAAATTAAAAATGGCTAGATTATTGCCACTACCAATATAATATATTAGCTTAATGCATAGTTATACCTTGTTCAAGTATCTTCGAGCATCTGCATTTAAAAGGTTCCAGTACTCAGTTGCCATGAAAGCTCCTAAAATGCTGATCAGAAGGACCTGAACCACCGGCATAGCTGCCACCTCCAGAAGTTCCAAGAACCCCATCTTATCTTCCCTTATTGGATCTTACTGTTCCTGAGTCTCTTATATGCCGTTGGAGAGACTCCTCTTATGTTGGACTTGCACTAGTGATCTGAGATAGGGTTGATTTGTTTTCTTTAAATCTTCTGACTCTGCTCCAACAAATGTTGCTGTTTGATCTAGTAGAAGTTGAGTCGCTTTGCTGGAAACTCCAGCGAGTAGAAGACTTGAAAAATCCTGAGACTGCAGGGACAATTAAAAGTTCACTTTTAGTTGTTTTTTTTTTCATCGGATTTCTCAGCTATAAGTTTCATAGTCACAAATATGTGTGGATTTTTGTTTACCAAAAAAAACAAGTGTGGATTTTTGGTCTTTTAGTCCTATGGAATTAAAAAAAAAAAAAGTACAGAATACCAATATTGTATTGAATTAAGATTTTACTATCAATTTCAAATAAGTTCGATATGTCTCATTCAACATAGCTATGGGATCGAAATAAAAGCTCTCAAAAGTGACAAGAGCGATTAGTATAGATATGGCAATATTGGGGATAAGGATAAGTTGATAACCACCAACCGTAGGGTTTTGAATGGGTTCTTATCCTTTTCCACAAAATAGAATTAAAAAAAAAAAAAAAAAAAAAAAAAAAAAAAAAAAAAAATCCTTATTGTCAATCTGTGTTTCCAATTCATAAGTAGGATCAACTATCAATTAATAGTTTTAGAAATCCATAACATAAAAAAGATTTATCGTTGATTTTATTATAAGAAATAAATATTTGTGAGTTTTGCTCTTTTTCTTTTTCAGTATTATATCCGCTCAGAAGTATATAAATGCTTACTCCTAGCAAAGCTATGTGCAAAATCACATGCACAAGATAAGATTTATATAGTTTATATAAAGACAATCCACATGGTAGCAGATATGGTTTTACTATGAAAAAGAAGAATAGAGTATAATCTAATTATTTTTACCTTTATCAATTTGTCCAGATACTATATAGAAGAAACCTATACTTCAAAAAATAATATCAAAATACTCCAACACCCAAAAAGATCTAAAATAACAGAAAATGACCACATCTTAGGTCCCCCAACCAATCATTTTGAAGATCACAGAACTTTGAGTATGATCCACTATGTTTCAACAGAAACATACATGGCAGATTTAAAAAAAAAAAAAATAATCTAAATATACGTAATTGAGTTTCAAAGTGGACCCAAAGCCTGGTCAAAATTTATCATCAGAAATTTACAATTTTTTTTGGTAATACAGAAATCTACAACTTAAACTCATACTTGTAGTCACAATTATCAACTTAGTAGAGGAGAAGAGATGGGGCCGTTACAGTCCCTCTATTTAACTTTTTAAAAATTAAAGCAAGTGGAAAAATATGTCAAATGGACTAGAATATACTAACACACAGCCACAAAACTATACATTGAATTCACAAAAGATGGCTTACCAAAAACAATAAAAAAAAAGTTGACAAAAGATCAGGAATTCTATAGAAAAAAGATCGAAGATGACGGATGAGGTTAGTCCGGATCCACAATCTATGAGTAGAGAAAAAAATTAAATCTATAAAATATAGATACTTGACATGTGTCCAACTTAAGAATAAAAAAGTGATACAAATTATACAATCATGCAAATTGAAAAATTTTCTTTTCAACTGAGTGAAGGGTTTAAACTGTGATGAATAGTCCTCCATTGAATATGTATCCGTGTTTCCTTCATATCTTCATATGAATGTAAATAATATTCTTTTTTAATAAAAAGAAAATAGATTAAATCAAATGTATTACGGGTCCATACATACTGGTCGTATGGGACCACAAGACTCTAGATCTTGCTGAAAATGACATTAATTACCATGTTGACGATTAAAGTGACAACTATGTACTTATTATTTACCAAATATAACTATTTACTTAAATGACCATGCGGTCCCATCCAGAATAGTATTTTTTGAAAATACATAATTTTTATTTATATTGAAAAAATAACCTGCACTTGTCATAGAATTTCCTACTTTCGTGGAGACTTGAGAATTGAAGGCGGTACCACTAATCAAACGCACTTGTTAAATTATTGCGCTCCATTTATTTTATTAATTATTTTTTTTTCTCTTCAATCAAATGAACAACCGCAATAAAAACCTGAAAAATGTAATATTAATACAAACCTGAAAAATGTAATATTATTCCGCATATCGGTGAGATCATAATTTAATTTTGAGGTATTGATCCTGTAATATATGCGTATTATATAAAAAATATTTATCTCACCGATCAATTAAAGAGTAAATTTTAGATAAAAAAAATCAATTTGAATAAAAGAATAAAAGATAATATAATAAACTATGAAGTAGGATAATACAAAATTTACAGAAGATCCATGTATAATACACATTAAAATCATAGAAATTAGAGTGAAATTTAAATAGCGACGTGCAAATGAATGTAATAATTAAAAGCAGAAATTGACCTCAATTGTACAGTGGACCATTCAATAATATGTTTTGATTAACATGCCCACAGGGTGGTGTGGTTGAGAATGTACAAGTTGTATGGCAATAGAGACATTAATCATTATTACCAAAAAAGGAAAAAGTATAGCACCAGTGATAGGGACCAGTCTGATTCTTTATTACACATTTCTCGTGAATTACAAATTTGAAAACAAACAGGTTTTCGTTTTCTCCAGCTGTTTTTCATATTTCCTTTTTTATGTTTCTCCACCATTTCTTCACACAATGCTTTGTTTAACACACAAAAACCTTATCGTTGCCTTTGATTGTCGAGAGTCAGGTCCATTGAGCTTGGAACCTCTTGTGGACATCAAAAACTTCACCAACGATGGAAGCGAGATGTAATTTCTAGGAAAAAAAAAAAAAAACCTTATGTCAGAAGGGGCCGGGGGCGGGGCGCGGCCCCCCCTTGCCTTTGCTCTGCCTTTGTCTTGTTAAAAAAAGAAAGAAGAGAGAAGAGAAGGAAGGAGAAAAGAAGAAGAGAAGAAGAAGAGAGTTCAGGTTCTCTTGGATAACCAGGCCTGTTTTTTGTATGCTTTCAACTGCTGTTAATTTAAATTCTCTTCAACCTAAAAAATAATTAAAAAAGAAAAGAAAAACACACACACATCCACAAAAAAAGCATTCCCTCGAAATGTGTAATTTGCTCCACCACACTTTTGAGCTCTTACAAGGTCTTTTTTTAAACACTTGATGAAGCCAAATGGAAGAGAGAATGGATCAATTTTATCTCCAGAATGAGTAGTTAACTTAGATCTCATCATCTAGAGAGCGAATCGAATAGAGAAAACCAGACAATTCCAGCTTACAGCCAATAAAATGAAATCCTCTAGTTTCCCTTTCGATTCATTTATACTCTTGTTTTGTATATCTTTAAGAACACTCTTTTCTAGATTTCATTTCATTAATTGATTCGATTCTGTTCAAAAATAAAAAAAAACCGATGAAGGACTTAATTTTCCATTTGATATTTCTTTCGAAACTGGAATAAAGTAATCGCGCGAATTAATGAAGAAGCAGACATTATAATAACTTCGTAAGAAGACAAAACATAATTGATCAATCACAGAAAGCTTATCGAATCTGCTATTCTCAACATCAAATTCCAAAACAGAAAACACAGCAGGAGCAGTTTAAAAAGAAAAATCCAGAAGAAGATTAATAGGAAAGCAGAAGAGACAGAGAGAGAAGATCTACGAACCTACAATTGCGATAAAATCCTGGTTGAAGAGGCTCTTGATGAACCGAAACCTGTATTTGCTGCGGAGAAATTGGAGGAAGAAACGGGGAAAACAGGAGCAGAACGATAATCCATAAGCTTCTACTCAGATCCACTCGTTCTTTCTTAGGGAATGTAACTGCTTCATTCTCAGTTCTCTCTCTCCAATATCTCAGTCTCCGACAATGGCAGATCTAAATAAATGTAAGAGAGGAACCGTCGAACCGAGAAAGCAACTACGGAGGGAGCCAAGGGTAAAGATGTAATTTCATTGGTTTATCAATTCGCCAGCACACTTCCGAGCTGGATGGTATGAGACTGATCTTAAATTATATAAATATTAACACGTGCCAGAAAAATGCCATTCCAACGACTAGGATTTATTCACTCGAAAAACGTTGATGGCATAAAACGGTCACTTTCTTATTGTGATAAATATGAAACCCTTTTTCTTCATAATTCTTAATATTAAAAAATTGTGATCGTTCACATGAAACATGTTCCAATTCGACACGTGCATAAAGCTCACCTGGACAGTTCCAGCTCAGCTTCGTTCACTCTCCAAAACTTCAAGTTTGACTCGCCATTGTTTAATCAATCTGTGACGTTTCTCCATCGATTTTCGGGTTGTAAAAAACTCTGAAAAGTTTTTGCTTTTGTCTTTCGTCTTTTGAACATTTTTTTTTATAGTTTCTTAATCTGGGTATTTATAAATCAATAAAAAATAATTTATACCTTCAAAAGAGGATGGTTGGATCTGACGTTACTGTATAAAGAAAATCCTTTCCCAATGATTATGATTCGAATGACATAAGTGTTCTGAATCTTTGGATTCATGAATCTAAGAATTATACTTATTTGATTGTAAAAGTTTCTAAACTTAAAATCTCTGGATTCATGAATCTGAGAATTATATCCGTTTGGTTGTAAAAATTTCTAAATTTAAAATCTTTGGATTCATGAATTTGAGAATTATACCCGTTTGGTTGTAAAAATCTTTATATTTTAAATCTCTGGATTCATGAATCTGAGAATTATACCCATTTGGTTGTAAAAATCTCTAAGGGCCTGTTTGATTACATGAATCTAGAGATTTCAAATCTCTAGATTCATGAATCTTAGAATTATACCCGTTTGGTTGTAAAAATCTCTAGATTCATGAAATTTACAGATTCACGTTTTTAGTGTAAAAATGTGAATCTGTAGATTTATGGGTAAGGGGTGAAATCCAGAGATTTCAAAAAAGCTATACAATGAATTCACAAAATCAGCGATCAAATAAAGTTTTAGGATGAATCGCATCCACATTCTCATTTCATTCCACAACCAAACACTTAATTTTATAAATTATAACTCCATAGATTTGAAGTCATAGATTTGAAATCCTAGATATTTGAAATCCCGCTCATGAGCCCTAAATTCATGAAAGGGGTCACCTCACTAAAATGTGAATCGAGATTTATGGGTAGGGTGAAATCCAGAGATTTTAAAAAAGCTATACATTTGCACATTCACAAAAATCACGTCGATCAAATAGTTTTTTAGGATAAATCCACAAATTTCATTTCACAACCAAACATTTAATTTTATAAATTATGACTCCATAGATTTGAAATCTCTAGATATTTGAAATCTCCAGACTCATGTAACCAAAACAGCCCAGTTTGGTTATCAGTGATCCGACGTCAGTCCGGATCAGCTACCCGGTCCTCCCTAACAGCTTTACCACCATAAATATAGGGGATACATGGGTTGGGTGATGAGTTTTTTTTTTTTTAACATGTGGGTCCCACAAGATTTGTGGTGGTAAAATTGTCGGGGAGCACAGAGTACTTCCCTGATGGGGTGATGATTCGGATTCATCTGATGCACCGATTATGAATTATCCGACTCGCCTCAATTCCCGTGATGTTTGGTTTTTGAGAATTGAAAGAAAGATGTCTTTCAATTCAATTTTTCGTTGAAGCTGAGATTTTCAAATTGAAGAGGTCGGTAGGGGTCGTTTTTGGTACATCTTTTTCATGTTTGAAAGTGAGTCTGAGGGCTTTCTCTCTTAAATGTTTGATAAAGAGATATAGTAATATAGATGTATAATCCTTAGACTATTTGGATAGAAATATTTATTTTTTTTTAATATTTAGTGGAGAAATGTGATACAAGTACAATTTTTTACTCTTACAAAAAGAAGATAAATATTTATTTTCTTATTTATTGAATTTAAAATGAAATTCAAATGTGTGGTGGAGAATTGTATTTTCCTCACATTTTTGTATCATACGTTTAGGGGTTCACTTTTCAGTATTAAGAGGTGAATCTCTTCCTAAATTTGTGTTTAAGGAATGTAAAATAAGTACAATTAATTCTTTCATGTCATGGATAGAAAATCCTGATTCAGATACTTGGTTAGTTGGTTCATATCGTCTCAGATAAAATAGATGAGTAGATTTACATCTACAGGCACAAGAACCATATGATCATACAATATGATTATTTACATAAAGAGTAGATGGAAGGAAGACCACTTCACATCTATGAAATATAAAATAATCCGATCATGTCTTTACTAGGTTAACTTTAATTGTTTTTTCTTTTTAATTTATGAGAAAAAAAAAATTGATTACTTGAAATATTTACATATGAGAGTTTATAGTTCAAAACATTTAGTACTTTTGTTAGACTTGAGATAACCTTAGCCAGGATGACCGTGTCTATTACATGTATGACATTTGGTCAATTTTCACTCTTTGGTTCGGATGGAACCTTGTGTTTCATGTAGTTATCTTTTGTATTTCTTTTTTTTCTTTGTTGTGTCTGTAGTTTTTTTCAAGTTCATAAATGAAGTTCTTCAGTTTCGTAAAAAAAAAAAAAAAAAAAACTTTACTTGGTGGTGACCTTCTAATTCCAAATAGTTAGCCACAAAATTGGTCAGCTTTTATGGTACCAATCCAATGATTATAATGGCTCCAAATCATTACCAAATGTTGGAATAATGGCCATCACATGCTGTTTTACTTTCTCGTAGAACCAGTCACTAGGGGTAAATGTGTCAATTATATTTTGATATAGTTTTACTGTACTGAATTGCACCGTTTTAACTGCACTATTTTCAAATTCGGTATTGTATGTACCGAAATTTATTGGGATTCGGTACTATACGATTTTGGTTTTAGGTAGCATATAGTTGGTATATACCAGATTACCCAATACCGAAATTGTATCGTATATCGAATTACCGTACCGAATTTGACACTATCTAGATTGGATTAGGTCCAATTTAAGGCCTAGTTCATCTTGACATTACTCTTGGGTTGGGCTCCATGTTAAGAAAAAAGAAAACTAGACTCCAAATTAAGAAAGCTTGAATCGAAAGTATACAACATGAAGAGTATAAATATGCTATTCTTTTTCTTCATATATTATAAATCTGAACAGTTAAAATATTAACTAAAAGACCATATTACACAACCCATACCATAAATACTCTTAGGTTGTAAGTAAAGAAGATTAGAAGAATGAGTTTTCTTTTTATACTGAAATTATACCGAACCATACCGTTTTTCTCGTACCGACTTTATACCGAACTGTTTTTTATACCACATTGTATAAATTCGATATAGTATAGTTTTGACATGAGGGCTTGAAATTCAATATGACACCTTACTGTACCGAATTACCGATACCGTATCAAATTGACACCCTTAATTAGGAACAAAGCCATCGAATCAAGTACCGATAATTCACACAGAACACAATAAATTTCTTATTTATTAACTTTATCATTAAAAGCTTTTTTCGATCAAGAACTCAAATGTTAATATTTTTACACATGAAATGAAAAAAATTTCAAAAGGGCTGGGTTCTTGGCCCTAGTGTAGCCTCACCACTGGCCATGACATGCTAGCGGTTGAAGGTTCATGTTCACGCTAACACATGCATAGCCTTTTAAAAAAAAAAAGGACATGATATTCTAGGACCAGACTATGTTTAGGTGCTATTGTATAGAGGTTATATAGAACTACAATCATGTCCAATGTCCTTATTTGATTTCGTGAAAGACACTCTAAGATGATCGGAAAAGCTTGGATCCTACGCATAAGCCGAAATTTCAGTTGTAGGATCCGAAATTTCGGTCGAGATTTCGATCTCGATTGTTGAATTTTGACAGTCAAAATTCTGATCCCACCGCCCAAAGTGCATGGCTTGATGGTCCTGCGCATTTATGGCGCAGGACCCAAGCAAGTTCGCTAAGACGATATATATGGAATTCATCATGAATACTGATAGTGAAGTTGATTTCATTTGAAACGCAATAAATACGGCGCAAAGGGGGAAAAAAACAGAGGCCGGGGGGGGAGGAGGGGGGAGGAGGGCCCACACTCCAACCCAGCACCAAAAGGGGGAAAGGCAGGGGGGGAGGGCCGACAGTCGGAAACTGTCTCCTCCCCCGCCCAACACTACCATTTTGGGTTTAAAGGAAAGTAGAAATCTACCTCTTTCAAGATTTTCCCCCCACCTTTTCGCAACAAATGCAGCCTAAATAGTTTTGAAACTTTTATTCATTTCATTGTCATTACATATATCAACTCTTGTGTGTCTAGAAACGCAATTATTAAGTTGGTGCGCACTTTTATTTTGTTTAGGACTAAGGTTTTTCTTCGCCTCATCGCTTCCTCTGACTTTTTCAGCTACTTCTGCATCTGCCAAGATTGTCTAAGAATCTTTTAATATACATTAATCTTCGTCTAACATTAAATGATTGTTTTGTTGCCTAATGCAGTTTTATAATAACTAATTTTACGTGCCTTTTCTCTTAAGCATCAAATCCTCGTTTCTAAAGGAGAAATTCGTAACCGGACTATGCAACCGGGTTGGAAGGGAAGCATCGCCATGAGAGGGATTGATATTTGCACTTTCGAAGATTGTAATCATCTTCTCGTGGGATTGTAAACGGTCCAATACATAAACAATGCTTTCGCTCCCCCCTATGCTTAGCTCCCTGGTGGAGGATATTAGGGAGTTATGCTCTCTTTCCTCTCGTGCTTCCTGTTTTGTTCCAAGAGCGATAAACGCCGCGGATGCTCTTGCAAGGGGGCCCCCCCCCCCGCCCCCCTCAACTGGATAAAAAAAAAAAAAAAAAAATCCTTCTGTTTCAAATCTCACCATAATTTTTTAATTATTTTTCCTTATAAATTATCTCAATCATCAAAAAAATAAGATAAATGTTTTTTTTTACTTTCACAAGATGAAGAAGAAAATGTAATTAAAAGCATGAGGAAAAGTGAGTCATGTAGACCTATGGATTGGAACGAGTCAAAACCGCTCCCAAGATACATGGAATCTGCTGAAAGTTCACAACCATATCTTTGATATTGACATGTATCATATCTCATGCACCTTCCCCATAGGATATTACACCAATCAACTCATTTGATCATTTGTGATGTTAACATAGGAAATGGAGAGGAAGCACACATGACCAAAGGAATCACGCCAACCCAGCAACCCTATATGACTTAAGCTCAATTATTGAAGTTCCTTAATGTATAAACGACATAAAATGAAAATCACATCAGTCACTTTCTGGAATTTCATTTTAGAAAGGCATTTAGATAGAAAATAAAAATTTACTGGTCTGTTGTGCACGTATATGTCAAATAATAGGTTGAGATTTAAAGTTTAATTTCAAATTTGAAAAGTCTAAAATAGTCTTATAGTTTCTTTGCTTTCTCAGCCAATTATTTGACATATATGTGTACTTCTGTGTGCAAGAGAGAGTTGTGCACAATAGGGGATGTTTTTCCTTTAGATAGATATATGCAATATGTGTTCAATTTGAATCATTACTTCTGTAGGTCAAAAAAGACTCCCGATAGTATTGATTACATCATATTTTTGGAATTATACTTCTTTATTCTATGGGTTTATGATTAATGTTTGATTGTAATTATAATTGAAATGAGTTTTGGGTCAATTACTAATATAAGAGTAAAAACACAACTATATGGGGATTAATGTTTTGAATTTTCATATAAAGATAATCTTCAACAGAACTTAAAAAACAAGGTAAGCAAGCAAAGGTAACGCTTTGTAATATGTGACAATGGTCAAGAAATGGTGAAATCTCTTTTTCTTTCTAGTAGATGTAAGTAATTTTGTCAAACTACAGTAAATTCTTTAAGCGTACATGCTTGAATTGTATTTTGCTTCGTGATTGTGTATTCTTCCTCAAAAAATACTGACTTTCAATATTCAAGTAAAATTTATCAAAATTTTTGAATCCTTTGCAATGATCTCGCAAAAGAGCAACATCTACATTTTGATGTGCATTCATTAATCAAAGGAACACCTTCACAAACATGAGTCTAGTTCCCCCTTTGCAATCCAATAAGAAAAAATCCAGAACAGAAAAGCATAGATTACAGATCTATTGCCAGAGCAACAGCTTAAACTTGGGAAGAAATTGCTCCCATTATATAATTCTCCCATGAAATTAAAGCTCTTCAAGACAAAACCCACATGAACACTGTTGACCAAAATGTGAGGGCAAAGGCTGCTACCAAGTATGTCCATAGGAATATAAGTGAAGTCTCTTCTTGACCCACACCAAACAGCTGAGTCATTGTACCTATAATCAAATTTTCTGTTGATCAAATCTCAACAGTAACAAATATGCATTTTGGTGATGATCAATTACATACAAACCTATAGTTGTGGCAGGTGGGAGAGTAAATTGCAACATCAAAATATATCGGTAGAGCGGGTCCGGCGAGAGGAACCCTAGATTACCAGCAACCTTAACCAATGCAATCCCAATCAATGGCTGTATCAAGTACCTCACTAGAATGACTGAAATTATGATCAACGGATTCAAGTTTCCCGAGCGAAGACCTGCATAAACATGTAAATACAGAATTCAAATTCTCTCTTTTCTCTACTTCATAATGGTGAGTGGTTCTGATTCCATTTTTTTTTTTTACCTTTGATGAGGTTACCCCCAAGTATAAGGTTGACACAAGGAATTGCACCATTCCTACACAACTAGATGCTTTAGTGTCAATAGAGAATGGAGATCAAGTTAGATGTGAACATGTAAATGAGATGGCAATGACTACTAGCTCAAAGTGACTTCAGTTTCATCATCACTTTATATTGTATGTGTATCAAACTTGCAGTTTGATTATGGATTTGAAGAGCCATATATTGGTGTTAAAGAAATCAAGTTCAATAGAGAGAGAGAGTTTCTGAACTAATAATTATGTTCAAAACAGAGGATATATACTCATGCAGTGAATGCAAGTAAACATACCCCAGTAATTGGATTGAGTCGAAGATTGCTCGCAGAGGAGCAGTTTTACCAACAATAAGATTCCTCAGAAAGGGCACACAACCAAAGATGAATCCTATGAACTGTGTTAGGACAAGAAGAAGTTAGGTTGTCTCTTTAGTTCAGAAGACAACAAATTAGAACATTTAGTAATTTTCAGAGTACTTACTGCAGCAACAGTTGGTGCTGACATCAACTCTTCTGCAATTTGGTGGAGAAACTCTATTATTTTCCCCCAGAATGACATCTCATCCCCAGTTTTTCCAGATGATTGAGCTACAACCTATTATGGGTAAGTTTTTAACATTGCCAAACAATCAATCTTCATACTGAATCAAGATTTAACTAAGAACAGAAGTCAGAATGAGGCTTACAAGTTCATTTTCAATATCCTCATGAATGGGCTTTGTTGATGTCACTTGTAGAGATGTTTGATCTTGATCATCTGCTTTTAGAAGGTAAGATTCACTGTTGGCATCAAGATCGCTGTTGGGCTTCCTTGATGATGATGATCCCCCGGCATTTTGACTTGCTTCATATGTCAATGCAGAACTTCGTATGAGATGGAATGTGTAAGTCCAAATGTATAATCCACCAAGCTGCATCATAAGTAAGAAAAGTTCTGAAATATTTGCATTTTCATGGTTAAGTGAACTTGTCATTTTGAAGCTTTAACCCCTGAAAAAAAAAATGGAAAATGGTTCACCCAGAGAAAGTAATTGCTTTACCGCCATGGAGAAAGATACATAGGAGAGTGAAACAGAGCTGCAAATATTAGGATCACCAAATGGGCTGCCTTCCTCATTACAGACTGCTGGGACAAGTATCACCAAAAGGTTTCCCACATTACCTGATTAAATGAAAATGTCATTGCAAGCAAAGAAGGATATATCAAATAGTCAGAAAGAAAGAGCTGAAATTCATCAACTGTGAGTAGCATTACCTGCTGAACAAGATGCAATGATGAGGCCTTCCAGAAATGGCTCTGGTTTCAATATTTTCACAACAATCCATCCAAGTATTCCTCCAATCAAGAAGTTTAAGCCCATATTTACTGGCATGAACCACCTAAAGATATGATCAAATCTGTCAAAACTCCATTAAAATGTAATAGTATGTTAGAGGGTCCATGTCATGTGTTTATTAGGGCCTAATTTGGGTCAGCCAAATATGTGATAGGTTAAAGGGTTTGATTTCGGAGCTTTTGGTGTCAAGTTCTTAATATTTAGGCACCATGTCAAGGGTTTGAATCCCCAAAAGGTTTACCTAGAAAGGCTATCATAGTAGAGTGAAAGCCCCAAAGAAAGGACTACTTGCCGCTCAACCCCCAAAAAAGAAGAAAAAAAAAAAGAAAAAAAAGAAATAAATAAATTGAGGGAACATATTAAATTTAGCTTACCATGAAATGATGTCTTGGAAAGTAACAGTCTTAGCTAGACTTGCAAATATGAGTGAAGGAGTGAAGATCATGAACACAATCTGCATTGGCCCAAAAATGTTTATCATCAGAGCCAGGGTTTTCTTGTTTTTTTGTTGTTGTTGAATCAAGAAAGGTGTAAGCTAGCAGTATATGTTATGCAAAAGTCATACCTTGTTCAAGTAACTTCTAGCATCTGCATGTAAAAGGTTCAAGTACTCTGTTGCCATGAAAGCTCCAAGAATGCAGAGGAGAAGAACCTGCAAAACTGGCATAGCTGCCACCTCAAGGAGTGATAAGAAACCCATCTCAAATCTCACTAATTTTCCTCAGTTTCTGTGTCTCTGCAGTTTGAGGAAGAGCACAATAGAGGGAAGGCCCTTGAGGAAGGAGAGAAGATAGTTATAAGCCATGAGATTTATTCATCTTTGTCCACCATCTGTGTGATCATCATCTCCTCTCACATTTGCAGACAGAAATAAATCTCTCTCACAGAGAGAGATGCATCATGCCACCACGTTTTTCAGGTTTATGTTCTTGTCTCTATAAGCCAGTCGTCGTAGCATATGCTATTATGCTACAACATATGAGTCAGACCAGCAAGGTCAGCACCCAGCAGGAATCATACCAAAGAGCAAGGGTAAGAATGTAATACCACTGTATCACTGCGATTTTTATTGGATTAGAATTAGAGAAAGCCAGATTAAAAACTATTAGGGGAACTTTGAAATGACCTCCTCACCCCATATAAACTTAAAAATGTTGAGGTATCTCAAGAGTTCTTTTTGTAAGTGTTGCATGGAATCTTGCTAAGATAGCATGTCTAACGTGGTGGTGCTTGTAGTGCCCAACATTGGATGGATGTGACATGAATTATATTAAATCTCACTCGTGCTAAAGAATGGTTCGATTCGAAAGGTAATCTTTAGTTTTTTTAAATTTTTTTTTTAATTTTTGATTTTTTGTAAAAAGGAAGTTGGAAAGTGAATCTTTTGGCAATAAGCTATCTCTAGGAGTATCAATAAAATCCTGTTGACTCGACTAGGCTAAAACCCTCCTTGCGCCTAGTCCAATTTTAACCCGATTTTTTCAACCCGAAGAACGAGCTTGAGTTACAGGGTCAGGTTGGGTTTGGAATTAACCCACAGGCCAACCTGACCTCATATTAGTTAATTTAACCAAAATTATAGTTAAAAGTTATTTACTACCATAATAGTTAATAGTATATCGTTACCGCAGTTCTTGGTTGGTATAAAACACACAACTTGCAAAAAAGACGTTGTGGGAATGATTCTACTTGGTTGAACTGATATCATCCATTTTATTTTCCATTAAAAATTAGCGTCAGGTTTAATCAAGGCGCACCATGCTTTCTAAGGGTTGGGATAGCGTCAAAGATTTTTCGGCTTGACAGAATGACAGGTTTAGGTTAAACTTGAAATTCAATTTCAGGCTCTAGAGTAGGGTTAAGGCTCAAGACAGGCTGACCAAACTTGACCCGTTGACACCCCAGCTACTCCAGCTATGATGTGTGATGCAAGTGGTATCAAATTGCCATTTCAAAAATTAATTATGGTTAATAGTTAAACGGTTAAACCCCCGAACACTCTTGTCTTTTTTTAGGGGCGGGAACTATTTACATTACCCACCGGAAGGTCAAACCCTAATCTCTTCAATTAATATTATTTCATTTACCAAAAAAAATTAATTCTCTTTCAGATTAGATTTCCGTTACCGATAGAATCAAAATGATCACTTATTTTTTCTTTTTTCGTTTTTGATAAGAAAATGATCACTTTGACGTTACCCAAGAAATGAAAACATGATGACATAGGCAGCGTATATTCTTTTAATTCAAATATCTATGATTTTTTTTTTGATAAGAATTCAAATATCAATGATACCACCATAGAGAGCAAGCAAAGATATATTTGTATTTTACAAAAAAATAATATATTTGTCTGGTAGAAAATTTTCTTCAGGCAATATAGATATGTATGACACAATCACACAATATCACACGATAGAAAATGACCGTTTGAGAGAGATGGCCATTGATGCCCTCGAGTGAGGAAATCAAATCCTTTCCTCTCTTCTGTTTTTTTTTTTTTTTTTTTTTGGTAATGTATACATAACTCCAATTACATTCATGTCATCCTATAAATATTTATATACATACGTCCACAAAGAGCTTAAGGTTTTCCTTGTTTTTTCCTTGTTTTTGGCAAGGAAGAAAAAGCTCAAGCTTTTTTGACCATGTAAGGGAAATGTAGATTCATAATGAAAACCTTGTTTTTTCCTTCTTTTTGGCAAGGAAGAAAAAGCTCAAGCTTTTTTTGACCATGTAAGGGAAGTGTAGATTCATAATTTAAACACGTAATTGTGAGGTTTGTGCAGCAAGGCCAAGTCAAACTGATATTTCTATCGCCTCTAACTGATAAATAATTATGAAGGCAATTTAAGATAATCAAGTTATTGGTGATGATAGGAAAGGTGGTTACCCGCATTTTGCCTCAGTGCTGTGCAAGACGTGTTTAGTGAAAATTTTGATCTGATACTTCAAATTCTTTCAATTTGGATTATATCACTTCTCAGTAAATGAACATTTATAGGCTTCCGTTGAACGTGATCATGCCTAACGACTTTCTTGTAGTTTCTTACTTATGAGATGAACTTCCAAATCAACTCTAATATGATTATTTCTTATCTTATCATTTTTAATTTTGTCATTCATCTATCTTAACATCCTCATTTTTATTACACTGAGTTTATTTATATGATTCTTTTTAACAACCCAACATTTTGCACCATACATCATAGCTAGTTAAATGATAGTCCTATAAAATTTTCCTTTCAGCTTTAATGAAATATGTCGGCCACATAAAACCCCATACACACATCTCTACTTAATCCACCCTATTTTAATTATTTGAAAAAAATATTGTCCTCTATATCGTCTCTTTTATTATAATTGAACCTAAATATCTAAATTAATTATTCCAAAAAAATCTTCTTGTTGTCAAATTTCTCCACCTCATCATTTCCCCCATCATGATTAGAGTTACAAACTAGATATTCTTTCTTGTTCTACTTAGTTTTAAAACATTTTGATTTCAAAATTACTCTCCATAATTCTAACTTGGTATTAATTCATACTTGAGTTTCATCTATCAACACAAAATTATCAGAAAAAAAAAAAAAAAAAAAAAAAAAAACAAAACAAATACCTCATTTTAAATATCTTTAGTTAATTTATCCATTATAAATGCAAAATATAGGCTCCCAAAAGACTAATAGAAGAGCTAACAAAACAGAAAATCTAAGACTACAAAGTGTTATCAAAATTAGAACAGCTATTTTAAAATCAACAATATAAACCCATATATCTTCTTGAAGTGCCATTTATCTTCTTTTACCATTTCAAGCCAAAGTCAACCATATCATCTGACTTTCAGTTTTTTGGTCTTCGGGACCACAGCAATCATTCATATCATCTGATTCGTAAGTATACTATAAAACCCTATTGCTTCTTTTTTTTTTTTTTTTGTGGGTTTGTGTGTTTGGGGGGTGGGGCAAAAGGATTCTTTATACCAAGAAAACTGACATTATAAAATCACTTCTCAATTTCATTTCAACTTCAATTCTATGATGGCAAATAGATTCACAGCGCTACGAAAAACAAAACAGAACTATTTAAGGTCAACAACAAAACTAGAGATTATTAGCACCAAAAGTTGCTTCCTCACCATATCGATAGTCAAAATATTTGTTCTTTTTCTTTTTCTTGGGTGAATAATAATCAAAATACTATCGATACTAATGTAAAATGACTGGCAAGACCTCAGATAACGGATTCAATTTCATCCGAGCCCACGGCCACTCCATTTGGGGTTTCTTCTGTGTGGAGCTGAGATGAAACTTCATCAATGGCTGAATTCAGCTGTGCAATCTTCTCCGTTAATATCTTTCGTGTCTTCTGTTGATGCCAATTGGATTATCATCCAAAGAGATGTCAGTGTATATTTCAGAGGAGACAAGGTTCAAACATATTTTATGCAGCAAGATCATACAAACTGATTGCTAACAGATATTCCGAGATGTTTAAGCGCATAAACAGGAATCATTTTCTGTCCTAGTAGACTGCAGAACAGTGAAGTAAAAAAGAATGAAATTCTAACATACTTTCCCTGTAAACCACTTCTAGTTCATATTGGATCTAATGCTTATGCTGTTTCTGAGGTTATACAGTGCCGATTAGTTATCCTCAAACAATGCTATGATTCATCTTAAGCACCACTTGAAGCTGTTAAAGACCACAAGAATGTATATCAACAAATGCACTATCATTCTATTAACCTCCTACCCCATGGGATAACTTCCATGTGGCCAGCCTCACATGCAGATGGAATTCAAACATGAAGGTCAACAGCAGTAAAACCACTAGACTGAAGAAAATGACTCAATCTGTTCAAATTTGAATGCCAAATTGGTTACATGGGTTATGAGATTAGTACTTTTGGGGTTACCCTGTAATCGATGGAGTTCTAGAGAAGCCCAAATATGAGGGATAAGAAGTCTCATACAGGATTCAATGTAGTTTCCACTCTCAAGTTCTAGAAAGAATTTCCATTTTGTGGAGAACGTAGGTTATTCAAAGGATCCCTCCAAACACACGAATGGGTTTCCTTCTAGTATTTTCAGTAAGTTACAGATAAAGAGGAGGCATAACACCCAACCAAAAGATTTAACAAACACTATAGCCATAACTTTGACAGACAAAACATGGTCCTGCGGGAATCAGAACTGCTTTATAGGTAATGCACAGCCAGAGTTGGAGAGATTCGGATACAATCCTAAATTTGGATCGCTACGCAATCCAATAAAAGTGGGAAGCTCAATTACAATGAATGGTAGCAAACCCATAAACATTCTGAATGGTTCAGCCATTATTTGAAGGATCAAGGACACATGTAGATGAAGTTCAAGGAGGAAAGACAAAACTGGAATTTCTGAAAAGCTACGGGTAAAACAGGGAAAAAAATAAAAATAAAGAAATTACGGCCAAACTGAAATCTAGAACTGATGTGGGTATAAAAAATAAAGCACACGCAAGAGATGGAGGGTTTTGAAATTAAACAATACCGGTCTTATTTTGCAATTCATGAGAATCTTGCCATCTTCTTCCTAGAACAGGACTGGACTAGCATAAACCTTTTATCAATTAAGGTGAGAGTTCTGCCTCATGTGAACTCCCTTTGTCAATTCAGGTGAGAAATCTCCGACATTTCCACTCTAATCAACACAAAAGTCCAGGCTTATTATTATCCAATGCCACAGACATTTAAACCTAATGAACTATCAGGCATGAACTGAAACTTCACTGGAATCAGACCTGGCAGAACCAGTTCTGAGTGCTGGTAAAGATTTCTATAGACCTCTAGAATTTTGGCCACCCTAGGGCAGTAACCTAAACCTCAAAATCTCAGTCACAAAAAATTGAATGTGAGAGACAAATTGATTTCAAAGGGACCATATCTATAACCTATCGCCCGGAACAGAGCAGGAGTTGGGTTTATAGAGTGATAATCAAGAATGGGGTGGAGGGAGGGAGGAAGAGGAAATCAGATACAAAAGTGAACCAAACTAATCAAAACTTAAAATGACCCCGTCAATGACAGGTCAAAATATTATTCGTGTATCAATTACCAGAAATCTAGCAGAATCTCAAAAAGTTTCCACCATAGTCTACCAGCAAGTGGACAAGCATTGCAAACAAAGATATAGAAAATAAAGTGCAACTCATGTGACATGATGTAAAATTCAGAGGAAGTAATCACCTCCAAAGCTTTTTCTTCGTCGTATATAAATTTGGGCAGTTTCCTCATCAAATCTTTCTTGTCAGCACCAGCCAATACCTTGCTTATCTGCAAACCAAATGATATCTCAGCTAGTGCAAGCTTATATACATGCTACCTCAGTAAGTGATGCATCATGTATTTATCCACCAGATGCTGCCTGCAGTTTTAAGTTTGATCATAAAAAGTGGCAAAACTCAAAACTTCTAGTCACTATGATTTATTCAAGTCCTGCATAAGGATTGAAGAAACTAGAACTGCCCCAAATAAAGGGGCTGGCCTTGGTGCAATGGTCTGACGACCAAAGTTGTAGCCTGAAGCCAAGCTATCAAAACAGCCTCTGAGAAAAAATTGTTGGAGTAAAGCGGCATAGGAAAAAGGCCCCCCGAAATCAGCTCGTGCGGAATTTTTTATTTTTTATTTTTTAGAAGTAAAGACATGGCATAAAATTCAACGGGAAGACACCCGATAGAAAAATAATGACTATCCAATTAGCAATTCCACAAGAAACTGTTAGAAGGACAAGCATAAGAAACTATACAATCAACTATTGCATTAATAAGACCTAACAAAACCCAATCCAAATGACAGCAGGTACACATGGCAGATAAATCATGGTATTACCTGAGGTGCATATACGCAGCCTAGTGTTCCAACCACTATGCCTCCCAGAACAAAGCCACCAACAAAGATACCTGCACTGCTTGATTTTCCACTATCACTGCATTCATGAAGGATGTATGAAAGTGAAATAAAAGAATCAATACAATTTGCATAAGAGAGCATCAACAAATAATTCTGAAAAATGAGCAGAATAAAGAAGGAAAAAATCTTTTTGGATAAAACCTAAATTAAAACACACATGTGCCTACATATACGATCACATTAACCCCACATTATTAGAGATACAAACACGTTTTCCCTCCCAAGCCCCATCAACTCTTTACATCATCTATCAAAAGAAAAGACACAAAATCCAGATAATTTAACAAGGATTGAAATAAGACCTATACGCTGCCTGAACTGTAGTTAGCCTTCTATTAGCTGAAAGTTTTGCCTTCCTCTGATGAATAGGAAGAAAAGCTACACTGCTGGAGCCACCATTCAGAAGAAACTGGTCCACTGGCTTCAGAGAGGAACCTAGAACAGAAATTTGGCACAGTTCAGACAGTCACCTCCAAGCAGAACTCCAATTATGAAAATATGATCAAACAAAAGGTATTTGTACATACATTATACATGGTCCAGTGCAGCTCAGATATAAAGTCCAAAAACATTTGCGACACCATGCTCCAAGAGAAACTAATGAGCAGCAGCACCTAAGCTAGTCTCCTAAAAGTTCCTATTATATGCATATTGTTCTGTGCTTCTTGCATCTTGAGTCAGAAATAACTGACAATTTTAAGGTTCCTAGTTTCAATTAAAAATTACAATTTAAAAAAAATAATTTATATTCTTTCCACAATTTTATATTTTGAAATTCAAAATTGAATTCAAGACTCAAGCTTTATCCCAACTGAAATTGGTATAAATTTCCACGAAATTCTTGAGATTCCTCACCTCACAAACACACACACACACACATGCACACACACACACGCACACACACCAGAGACACAGAGGCAGCACAAGCCTGTGTAGCTAGAGTAGTAGCATACATCACCGAGCAGAGGACACTATCAGCTTCAGCCTACTTGGCCGATTTCGGTATTAGTGAAGATGATCACGGCAAAGTCAGCACTGAAGAAGTAATTCATATGGAAGAGTTGGATAAAGTTCCTAGATGGCAAGGTAAGGACTGAACTATGCACTTCTAAGGGGTGAACCTATTTTGGATAGCTTCTAGTGCTTAAGGTGCATATGGGATTGACTAGGAGATGGGGCATTACAGGTGTTGGGATACCTTTTGAATAACTCTTAGCATAGGAAGGAAGAAGTTAGGGTGAGAGGTGAATTAGAATGTTTTCATGGTTCGATTGTGAATGGTGTTGCACTCTTTCCTGGGTGCAAGATTTCTTCCTATTATATCTTTTACACCTCCTTGACCTCAACCAGTACCCCCATTATCTCGATAACCTCTACGACTTGTGGTATTAATTCAATATTCTGATGGAATGAAATATTTCCCCAATAAATTCCTAATCCAAAATATTAACATCCCCCCTTTTCGCCAGCAGATCTGAAGTTAAGTCTCTAAAGAATGTTCTGGAAGGCTCGAGAAGAAAAAGAACATGAAAACATAAGAAGATCAATGTTAATATGCAATGAAATTTGATTGATTCCCGGGTGAAAAATGGTAAGATCCTTCCCCTCCCCCCTTCTTTTTATTTTTCCCTATCCATTTGAACCCAAACCTATGTATCAAAGCTTGAAAGTCTGAGGATGAAGAAAATAAATATGGGATTTAATATCCAAAAACACAAGTATCCGATTGGACTGGCCTATCAAGGCAAGTTGGCTAATTCAGGGACCAACTAGGAGAACTTGACACATGATCTCCCTGTCAATGATGCAGACCCTATCTGGCCGAGAAGATCTGAGATTAGGAACCATTCTCCCACCACTTCGTGGGAGCTGGAGAAGGTCATATTGTTATGCAGCATTACCCCTACTTTGTGGAGATGCTATTCCTGACTCTAACCTGCAACCACTAGGATCCCTTACCTAGGTCCTTATGAATGTCGGATTGTTTTATGGTCACAGAAATTGTGGAAAATATATCACTTCACCTTCACCAATCATTTCATAAGAGACGGAATAAAAAAATACTGCAGGGGCAGATAACTCTGAAGTCCATAGCTTGAATAGGGAAACAAGAAGTGGTAACTAACCAAACCTCCTAGACCTCCAATACTAGGGGGAAATCATTCAACCTTCAATAATTACTGCATTTTTATAGCACTTGAATTCAATGTGGGAACTTTGCAAAGAAAAATAGAACTGCATCAAGCTCTTTAGAACCTGAACTAAAACTTATTGACACAGGACCAATATTACCAATATTATCAGACGAACATCCAGAAATCATTATTTAACACTGCAGTTATCCAAAAAAACTGTACTCTATCTATATGCAATAGTAACAGGGCTGCTGTCAACCCTAAGGGTTTTCCAGGAAAAACAAGAAAATTCTAGAGACCAACCTCTAGGGGTTCACCAAACATGGAAAAGAATTGCCAAGGTGGGAAGTATAACTGAAAAACACTGTTTAAGAGGAAATACTAATATGTGGACCATGGAAACAAATTCAGAAAAGGCTGCATTAATTAATAATAGTACAACCAATAATGTTTACTAATAACATTATTATCATGGCATTAAAAATTTGAAAACTAAAGCATAATCACCAAACACCACCAGAGATAGTTTAATATAGGTCAGGATCTGTATCTTGTATAAATTTAGGTAAAATTTGATCCAATTTCGTATTGAAATGTATGAAAAAAAACCCAGATTACAGAGTATCCTCTCCTTATACAGCTGAGTATAAACCATTGTAGTAGACTACGAAATATAGCTGAATCGATCAAAAATACCTTCTATAGTCCAACTCCAACACTACGAAGTACATACACAGTTGGAATCCTCATAGAAATTAGTCATGACGGATCTCCAACTATCTGAAAGTACATATCTAAATCAACTACAAAATTATCACTCATAATAAAGAAGTATTATTCATCACAATTTAGGGTGAGGGAATTCCTACGCAGTGGACGAATTTTAGCTACATCCTAAAGATTTTCAAAGTCAGCAAACAAAGAAAAACAAACATGGGCTACGAAAAAAAAACCTAAAATGGTGGAGAAAGCGATCTCGAAGCAGATCACAGAAATTGTCTTTAACAATTAAATAAAAAACAAAAGTTTAGAACACAGTTACCATGGGAGGAACTGATTAGCTGATTTTTCGTAGAAACAACAGGGTTGGCGAGAGCAGTCATCGTTGCGAGCTGTGTGCTTCAAAGATGGGAAGTGATAGATTACTCAATGAGGATAGAAGGGAACTACTGAAGCTTAATTACTCTGAGATCGGAAAAGAAATGGTGTTTTTAATTCTTCTTTCGGTTCGATAATATCGAGGATTTGGTCTAAGCGATTTATTTTGTCGTGGTCCGGCCGGGCCCATTGAATACTTGGTCCGGTTGTTTTATTTATGAGAAATGTTTTTTCTCTCCCTATTCTTTGCTTTCTGTCTACTCTTCTATTCTCAAAATTTCACCTTTGATTCTTTCCAAAAGTGAATTTTTACTTTTCATTCTCCCTGATATTTTTAAAATAACTCAAGTAGTCTTTATATACAACAAATAAATTAAAATTTTTTTACTGATTAAATGATAAACACAAAGAGTTATTTGGTCATTTTAAAACATCAAGGGAGACTGTGAGGTAAAAGTTAAAATTATTTATTTTTTCCGAGAATTAGAGGTGAAATTTTTGAGAGTAGAGTAAGAATAAATAAAGAGCAAGTATAAGGAGAGATTGAAAATTTTCTTTAAACAAATAAAACAAAGGAGACCAAGTATTCAATTGGTCCGACTGAACCACTACAAAATCAATTGCGTCGACTAAATCATCGATATTATCAAACCGAAAGAAGAAACACCATTTCTTTTCCGATCTTAGAGTAGTTTCACTAGTTCCCCTTTCTCCTTTGAGTCATATGTCACTTCCCATCTTTGAAGAAAAACCACGCAACGATGGCTGCTCCGCCAACCTATGTCGTTTCTACTAGAAATCAGCAAATCAACTCTTCCCGTGGTAACTTTGTTCTAAACTTTGGTTATGATTTCATTATTAAAGATACTTTCTTTGATATGCTTCGAGATTTCTTTCTCCATCATTTTAGCTTTTCTATAGCCCATGTTTGTTTTCCTTTGTTTCCGAACTTTGAATATATATATTTTTTTGCTAATTTTAAATTCATCCATTTCACAGGAATTCCATCACCCTAAATTATGATGAATACTTCTTCATTTAGTGTCTGTGTTAATTTTATATATAGGAGAGTAATAGTAAATAAAGAATAAGTACAAGGGAGTGAAAATTTCTTTTCACTTATTTATTTATTTTTTATAAAAGAAGATTCATTGACAAATGGGGCATTACAAGCAATGGTGTCTTCATCACGTAGATTTTGGAGCCATAAATTGGTACTTGACCTGATGCTTCATCCAATCAAGTCGACCGGGCTAAGGAATTAGCTACTTTATTAGCATGCCTTTCCTTCTTTCTCTTTCTCTCATTGTTTGGTTTGTTTTTGGCAGCTTGAGAAACATCTTCCATAACAATTAGAGTAGACAACAAACATAGTTAAACACAATATTTTCTTCAATCTGATTATTGCTATTAGCTTTAAAAGTTGTAAATGGTAAGAACAACAACTAGAAGATGAACTTCCATTCATCTAAGATGATCCATTCAAAGACTCAAGAATGTCCCCTTCCCCTCACCATCCCACAATCCCCAAGAACAAAAGAAGAAAAACAAAATATTCATAGCACTTTAAGTATTATTAATAATCTTGCTCATTAGGACCAATAGGGGTGCTTTCCACCTGCATAGCATGTTTCTCTTCCTCTTCAGAACTTAAATACAATGCTTTCTATCTGTACAGTATTTTTCATTGTTCTAGTATACCAGAAAGCACAGAGAAGAAAGAACACCAAGTTTGTGAAGCTTAACACGGCTAGAAGAGCATAGAAATAATATAATTTTCCATAGTTTATGTTACTAGTTAGCCATCCACTGCCGATTTGGGTTCCTGTCACTTGATTGACTATGGACACCAAGAAGCTGCTGACAAAAAACCCGAGCCCAACCGTTGACAGAAAAAGGCCAGTGCTCATTGACTTCATTCCTTTTGGAGCTCTAGTTATAAAGAAATCAAGCTGACCACTGTACACAAATGATTCTCCCACACCAACAAGAAAGAACTGTGGGATCAATATGACAAAGCTTAAAGGTAAAGTTGGAACATTGCCACCCACAGAACTAACCACAGAGATACGTCTTGTCTCAACAACTGCAGCAACTATCATGGCTACAATTGAAAAAGTAAAGCCAATGGCTATTCTTTGCAAGTTTGTGAACCCTGCAAATCAAAAAGTAGCAAAATTAACTAAGTTTTTGAGTAACCTAGCTAGCAACATATTTTCAAGATCTAAAGTCCTAAACTTAAGATTTCATTGTCATAAGTATCCTCCTCATTGATCTACCTACCGTGTTTCCCTTTCCACCTCCTCATTGAGGTAATGATCACTCGATCATAAATAGCAGAAGCAACTAATATGCCAGCAATATAGAAGACATTGAATGATCCTGCTGGGATTTGAAACTTCCCAATTGATCTTTGCATTGTTGAAGCTTGCTCTACAGAGAAGGTGAGCAATTGCGCATGTATGGTCCAAAAAAATATTGTTGAGGCCCAAACTGGCAGTAATCTGACCACCATCTTCACCTCTTCTACCTTTGTCACTGGACATAGTTTCCAAGGATTTCTAATCGCAGAATCATCGATCCTAGTTTCATTTTCTTCTATGATTGCAGCTTTGTCCAACCAACTGTAAAAAAAATAAAAATAAAAGGATAGTCTCGATCAGCATTATCATGCAAACAAAACATGAAAAACAACATATACAATCTTAATCTATTCATCTTACCAAAGTTGGTCAGTGTGATGGATTCTTGTAGCTTCAGTGGAATCATCATATAAGATATCAACACTAGGACATTTGAGTTTCCTCTTCCATATGGCAGCCACCAAAACCTGAAGGATTTGAATAATGGGGCTTCCCAAGCACTTCTTGTACCTAAAATGTCTGGTTCGGCAAAGAAATCCCACTAATCCAGTAATGAATACAAGACAACAAATTCCATATCCCCAGCTTCGACTAACATAGTCTTGTACATAGATATCAACTGTGACACCAAGAAGAGTTCCAAGGCTGATGACGAAGTAAAATCTACTAAAAAGGTAATCCATCTTTGTTTTTTCCTTCTTATCCTTTTCGTCGAATTGATCAGTTGCAAAACCTGATACATTGGATTTAAGTCCACCCTCTCCCAATGCGATTATGAACAGAGCAGCATTCATAACTCCAAGTTGTAGTCCATTGGCCACTATACATGTACTTCCGTTGCAGGGTGGTGGTGTTAGGCTTGGCACTATGGTTGATATAGCTAAAAGAGCAACACCCTGCAATGTTCATAGTTCATAACCATTGATGACAAATTAGATTGCAACCACTAAGTTAAAATTGTTAGATGGATAGACCAACTAGTATAATTTTACTTACTAGTGTTTCAATTAATGTGGATATGACAATCGTCCAATATCGGCCTAAGAAAGTATCTGCCACGAAACCTCCCAACAAGCATATGATATATGCTTCACCAGAAAAGTTTGTTACGATATTGGCAGCAGTTGTACTAGGAAGATGCATCGTCCCAACCCCATAAGTCACAAGATTGGCCGCGATTCCCATTGTTGTGAACCTTTCACATGCCTCAACAACTACAGAAGATGTAGTATTTGTTAAAGAAAAGTTTTAACTTGGCATCTTTCCACAAATTCACTTTGATGATTAGTGCTTGTGTTTGTATAAAGTTAAGCTCAAGATTGCAAGCAAGCTTCCTGGTTAGACTCATGTGGGATAAGAGAACCAGGTAAGTTTTCCAAATTGGCTTCTACCTACTAAAATTCATATGCATGAATAGCAGAAAACTGAAGAAAACATGACTTCATCATAAGGCTGCAAATCATATTTAGAAAAAAAACTATGTAGAGAATAGAAGAAGGAAACGTACTGAGGATAAGAGATGCAGAGAGCCATCCTCCAGTTCTCTCCTTATCAGCAGGTTGTCCCTTGTAGTCTACTGCATAAGTAATTTTTTGATTCATTTTTGTTTCCTGAAAGGTACAATTGCTTTCTTGTCTGCAACCAACCCAACAGTAATCTCACAGCCTTCCTGCTCTCTATAATACCGGCAAATAATGTCTCACATCCCTCACTTCTTTTGCTGCTTTCAAATATCCTTGGCTACTCTATTTATATCACTTTACATTAATTGGGGTTTAAGGCCAAACAATATCTACAACAAAGATAACTAATAAAATGGAATTACAATTGAAGACCTTGGAGGAATGCTTGGTTGATTGAAGGGATATGATGCTGCATGCTTCATTTTTTATTAGAAGTCAATGGATTAGACAGGATTCAGTGTAAATATCTTAATGGAGTATTTGTATTTTCATTTTTTTTTCTTTGTTTATTTATTTATTATTATTACATACACGTGCTGCACTGTGAATGGAGTTGACTATAGTTTCCGTGTGATTGATTCTTATGAGTGCCTTGAATGTCTTTATGTAAGAATGTGATCCAAACTCGCTCGGATGAGGAGGGTATCTACGAATGTCTGAGGTGTCAACTGTATTCGTACAGACTTCTACCATATGATATCATCTTGCTAACTTATTAAAAAAAAATTACGTCTTATGCATTGACATGCAAAGTTCAACACCAAAAAGTCTTCTTAAGGAAATTTTTTTTGGGGGAATTCTTTTTAGAGAGAAATATATATTATACATGTAAAGAAAAGACAAATTAAACTCCATTTAGATATAAATAAAGCTGTAGATTTTAGTTGAACCTTTAAGTAGCTCAAATAAAAGGAAAGGAAAAATAATTTAAAATAAGAAGAAGAGATTTTAAGAACGTGAAGGAAGGACAATAACATCATTAATTGCTGCATGCTTCATATGTGATTAATACTCCATGTTAATTATCAACGATGAATAACAAATAAGTAAAAGGAAAACTCTATGCATTAAATAATATTTCACTTAAAACAACTTGACTTTTTAATATATGAGCACCAAAAAGAGGGCCACATTAATATACTACATAATCTGTTTACGGGAAAAAATAATATATATTAATTGTATTTGCATTACAATTTTTTGCACTAGCAAATCTTTGAATATCGAGATCAGACGGCTAGTATGCATTGCTATAAAACACGTGTACCAGAATTAATACTAGACTTCCAATCTGAGAGCCTAGAGTGCTCCAATAAACATGAGGATATATTTTGAATTTGATAAGTTTGATTTTTTTTATAAAATACAACATTTGATACATTTTGATAATTATAATTACAATAAGACATTCCAATTAAGTTGAGAAAACAACAACAATAACCGCAAAAGAACTTGCGTTCATATAAAAAAATTCCATTAAAAGACCTAAGGATTTGTGGCCCCTCCCAAAAAAAGAAAAAGAAAAAGATGCAAATTTCTTAGGTATGGTAGATCAACAGTCTTCTTTTGGAATGTTATGAGGTTGCTCTCCATTTAAATAGCATATTTTTCTTCTTCTTCAGAGCTTGAAATGATGATTTCTATTTGTACAGCCTTTCTCATTATTCTCATATACCATGTTGCACAACCAACATAGAAAATTAGGTTTATGAAACTTAAGATGGCTAAAAGAGCATAAAAGTAGTTTAATTTCCCATCATTTATGTTACTAGTTAGCCATGCATGTCCAATTTGGGTTCCTGTCACCTTGTTGACAATAGACACCAAGAAGCTGCTAACAAAAAACCCAACTCCGACAGTCGAGAGGAAAAGCCCAGTGCTCATCGTCTTCATTCCTTTTGGTGCTCTACTTATGAAAAAATCAAGTTGACCACTGTACATGAATGCTTCTCCAAAACCAACCAGAAAGAATTGCGGAATCAATATGTAGAATTGCATAGGCAAAGTTGTAACATTGGCACCCACAGATTTAACGACTGATATTCGTCTTGTCTCCACAATCGTAGCGACTATCATAGCCACAATTGCAAAGATGAGACCAATGGCTATTCTTTTCATGTCGCTGAAACCTACAAATCAAAAAAAGTGAGATTAACTATAGCAATAAATTTTTTGTTCAAATTTTAGTTTTATATGTATCTAAAGTTTTTACTAACATTAATTTCCTACTAATCTTTCACACTTACCATGTTTCCCTTTCCACTTCTTCATCAAGGCAATGATAACCTGGTCATAGAAAGCAGAAGAAACCAATATGCCAAGAATATAGAAAGTATTGAATGAACCGGCCGGGATTTGAAACTTCCCAATTGATCTATCCATTGTTGAAGCTTGTTCTACAGAGAAGGTGAGCAATTGTGCATGTATGGTCCAGAAAAAAATTGTCGAGGCCCAAACTGGTAGCAATCTAACCATCATTTTCACCTCCTCTACCTTTGTAACTGAACATAGTTTCCAAGGGTTTTGAATCACAGAACCATTGGCCATGGTTTCTTTTTCATCTATGATTGCAGCCTTGTCCAAACAACTTCTCCCACCCACCCCAAAAGAAGAAGTTATTGTTAGTTCAATCATGCAAATGCAACTCAAATACAAAAAAACAGAAACCGAAGACAACTTACTTATGTGTCTAGTTTTTAATACCCTTTGCTACTTACCACAGTTGGTTTGTATGATGGATTCTTGAAGCTTCAGTGGAGTCTTCATACAAAGTATTAATGTCCAAACATTTGGATTTCCTTTTCCTTACAGCAGCCACCAAAACCTGGAGAATTTGATTAATGGGGCTTCCCATGCATTTCTTATACCTGTATCTTCTAGTTCGTGTAAGAAATAACACCGTACCGGCAAAAAGTACAATACTGCAAATCCCATATCCCCAAGCTCGACTGATAGAGTCTTGTATATAGACTTCCAATGTGATACCAAGAAGACTTCCAAGGCTAATAATAAAATAAAATCTACTGAAAAAGTGAGCCATCTGGGATCTTTCCTTTACGTCTTTCTCGTCAAATTGATCAGTTCCAAACGCTGCTACAGTGGATTTAAGTCCACCCTGTCCCACTGCAGTTATATATAGAGCAATATTCATAACTGCAACTTGTAATCCAGTGGCCTGTATACATGTATTTCCATTGCAAGGGGGTGGTTGTAATCCTGGCACTACAGTTGATATTGATAAAATGGCAGCACCCTGCATTAATTAATGATGATACCAGTAAGTAAAAGAACACACATTCATGGTGGTAGACCATTGAAAAAACCATGTTAGGTTCCAACCCTAAGAGTTAAAATGATAAGGTGGCTGGGCCAAACATGCCAATGTTGTAAGAAAACCACCTTTCTTAGACAACCAATGTGGGACCATGTGTGAGAATGCTCTATTCATGAATATGACCCACGTAAGATTTTGATGAGCTCATCTCCCTTCTCCCCCCACAAGAAAGATGGAAAAAAGGATCATTGAAAAGTAGCTGATCAGTTGGCAATACCGGCACCTCTTGTTGAAGAGGTAATGTGTTCGAGTCTCTTTGTGGTGTATGTAATAGTCCCCATCCTCCATTATAAAAAGCTCCCAATCCCCTCCCTCCCTCAAAGAAAAATAAAAAACTATGAATTTATCTTTCTCTGCGTTTTTTCTAAATGAGTTCAAAGTTGAAGGGGAATCCACAGAGTTGGTGAAGAAGAGCATTGAAGACATCAATGGAATCATTGGTTGGAATTCCAAACATCCTACTAATGTATTAACATGGACGTCCCGCTACCACTTTCCTTAAAAAGATATTATCATCCCTTATTTTGAGGAAGAGAGAGATAGGCACATGTGAGTGCTAGAATAAGCCTCACTCCCAAATAGAGAAAAATACTTCCTTATACATGCATACAAAGCAACTTAAATATTGCTACTTATATATACTTACTAGAGCTTCAATCATTCCGGAAATAAAAATTGTCCAATATCGGCCTAAATAGGCATCCGCCATGAAACCTCCAAACAAACACAATATATGTGCTGCGCCAGTAGAATTTGTTACGATGTTGGCTGCAGTTGCACTTGGAAGGTGCATTGTCCCAGTTGCATAAGTGACGAGGTTGAATCCAATTCCCATTGTTGTGAACCTCTCGCATATCTCAACAACTACAGAAGATTTCATTATTAGTAAAACAAAGTATCTCATTAACATTTTTCTCTTTCGAGTTGTTTATACACCTAATATAGTAATATTGATTGCTCAGCTTTTCTTGATATGAATCATATGATATTACCTATTAAAGATACATGAGATGCGTGCCAATTCATGAGAAAACATCTAATTGAATAAGATTGATTTGGGTGGGAGAATAAAAGAAGGAAGTGTATGTACTTGAGATAATAGTTGCAGACAACCATCCTCCAGTTTTCGTCTTATCAGCAGGTTGCCCCTTGTAATCTATTGCATAAGTAATTTTTGGAATCATTTTCTTTCCCTGAGAAGCACATAACAACATTTTATCAGAAAACAATGAACTAATAATTAGTGCAAACTTTGAACGCAATGCTCTACTTTAGGTCAGGGTGTGCGAAGAAACCCTTAGAGAGAGAGAGAGAGAGGGAGAGAATTACTTGGCTCATCGTCATGTTTGTTTGATCCCCACAGAACCTTAAGTATTGTATTTATACGAATTTTCAATGGTAAAGAACTAGGGATATTGCATGGGGTATTGCATGCTTTAGATCTGAATGAAAGTTTACGAAATGGACTGGTTAAGAATTTTGCTGATCGGAAATTCTTGTGTGCCAAATAATGTTGTTTCAAGCCCAGCAAGATGGGTGGTATACAGTTACTGTTAACCTTCTCAGAAGACTGGTAATGTGAATTTAGTTGACAATCATGCTGTGGCAATGTGATATTCCTTGCTGTTATAGTGTGACTTCCGCCTTGACAAATCAAACTTGGTCTTGTGCTGGTCTTTGTTATTTAAACTGTGCTGCTCATGTCATCTAGAAAGGTTTGACTTTATTTTAATTGCCAATTATGGCAATATAATAAATTACGTCTCGTGGAAGGATAAATGCATCATTGCTGCATGTTTTATATATGAGTATTTGGTAAGTCTAATTGCGTAAATCTGTAATATAAGGAATTAATTACGTCTCGTGGAAGGAAGGATAAATGCATCATTCCTGTCCTGTTGTATCCCATCTTATATTTCTAGGAGTTTCAATACTGTGGAGATCTCTTAGTCAGGAAGACCATTTTAGTTACGGCCCAAAAGAATGGTTGCTTTCAAATCGGTAGTTGATTGAGTTATGTTCATCCTCCACTCTTGCCTGCTTTGAATAGCAATCTAGGTTACCAAAAAAAAAAAAAAAAATGTTTTATATACGAGTACAAGTCTACATGATGCTTTCCAAGAAGTAGGGTTTTTTTGGATTCCTAGTGTTGGGTTTGGATATGTCTTGTATTCTATTAGTCTATATAATTAAAGTTTGGGTCAATTACTTGTACATAGGTGTAATTGTAATTGTATGAGGATTAAAGTTTTGGTTTTCCTTATAAATATTCTTTAGGATAGCCTATAAAAAAGACAAGCTAATGTTAGCACTTCATGCGATTTTGCCAGGACCACGTAAATTTCTTGCTGTTTTAAGTATATTTTTCCTTGAGTTTTCCTCCGTGGTTGCGCATTTCATCTCCAATGCCTATTGTAATCAATTCTGACCTTTTCCATGCCTCTAAATGATGTGGTTCCTTGTTGGAAATTTTGCATCCAAGAGAAAAACTGAGAAGCTAGTGATTTTGCCTGAAGTTGGGGATATCAGTAGGACAGGTTGCTTATCAAATGCCTGACTCGAGAAAGAACTGCTAGCATATATAGTGTAGGTAATAACTCCATTTATCTCAATTCGATTAAATGATGGAAAAATCCTTACCTGGATTCGCTTTCCCAAATTATGGAGTATCTGCAGTGGAAGTAAATTGGATCCACGTCATCGTTCCTCCACCAAAGCTCCACCGGGGTGATTCCACAATCACTAGGAAAGGGAACAAGTTCCACAACCCAAATGCCGTGTGGAAAGGATGGAAGAGTGATCTAAAGCAAGGAACTCATTTCCTTCATTTCTAGGAGAGAGGAAGAGAGAGATGGGAGCCACCTCTTTTCTGGAAAACTTACTTAATGCAATCACTTACTATCTCGTGCGGTGGTTACCAAAATATATAACCCTCTTTTGTAACCGCCATAATAGTAAGTTTCCAATATTGCCCTTGGGCATATAATTAAATTAATAATTATAAAATCCCAAAAATAAGTTCCATTTGGTGCTCATCCTTTCTACTATTATGATCTCACCTTGGTTTTTGTTTCCTTCTAGCCTACAGAACCATTTTGATTCTATGAAGCTTGGAGTTTTAGTTCGGTTGTGTTCAGACTTCACATTCAACATTTATTCTTTTTTTTTTCAGTATATATGGCTTTCATATTCATGTTTGATAATACCCTAGAGACACTTGCAAAGGCTAACAACCAACCAAAGTTTGATTCGGTTGAGAATTTAAGATGAAATGACAGAACTTAGAATTAACTCCCAATTTTGCAAAATTCTTTTCAAAGATATAAGGATTTTTCCCCTACTAAAGGATCTTTTGTATTAAAAAGCGAAAAAATTATACAGTATCATTCAAAGATACATGGATATGTCAACCCACCAAAAAGGGGGGGAAAAAAAAAAAAAAAAAAAAGAGAGAAAGAAAAAGAAGAAAAGAAAAAGAAAAGAAAAGAAAAGACAAATTAAAAGAAGACAAAAAAAATCCTGTGTTCATGGATATCATTCACAAATTTTCTCTGTAGAAGCTGTAATGGTGCCATTCTTCTCCATGGCATGTTTCTGTTCATCTTCAGGACTTGCATTTTTTATTGTCCACACACTTTTGAATCATTAGCAAAAATCTTTGAATATTCAGATAAGACGGCTAGTATGCGTTGCTATAAAATGCGTGTGCCAGAATTAATAATTGAATTCCAATCTGAAAGCCTACAGTACACGTAAGGAGATTTGTTGGATTTGATCAGTTTGATTTCTTTGTAAAATACAACATTTGATAATTACAATTAGATCAAATAAGATATTCTAATTAAGTTGAAAGAACAACAACAACAATTACAAATGAACTTGCGTTCACATTAAAAAGAATTTTATTCGCAGAACCAAGGATACCTCATCCCAACCGCAAAAAAAAAGAAAAAAGAAGAGAAATATATACAATTTCTTAGGTAGGGTTGATTAACAATCTTCTTCTGGAGAAGCTACAAGGGTGCTCTTTGATTGCATAGCGTTTTTCTCTTCCACTTCAGAACTTGAAATGATGCTTTCTATTTGTATAGCATTTCTCATTATCCTTGTATACCATATTGCACAACCAAAATAGAATATTAAGTTTATGAAACTTAAGATGGCTAAAAGAGCATAGAATAAGTTTAGTTTCCCATAATTTATGTTACTAGTTAGCCATGCACGTCCAACTTGAGTTCCTGTCACCTTGTTGACAATGGACACCAAGAAGCTGCTAACAAAAAAACCAAGTCCCACAGTTGAGAGGAAAAGCCCAGTGCTCATTGCCTTCATTCCTTTCGGAGCTCTACTTATGAAAAAATCAAGTTGACCACTGTACATGAATGCTTCTCCCACACCAACAAGAAAGAACTGTGGAATCAATATGTAGAATTTCATAGGCAAAGTAATAACATCGGCACCCATCGATTTAGCAAGTGATATTCGTCGTGTCTCCACAATTGCAGCAACTATCATAGCCACAATTGAAAAAATGAGACCAATGGCTATTCTTTGCTTGTCCACGAAACCTACAAATTAGAAAGATTGAGATTAACTATAGCAATTAATTTTTTGTTCAAAATGTAGTTGCTTAAATTGTAGTTTTTATTGACATTAATTTCCTACTAGTCTCTTATTTAATGATCTTTCACTTACCATGTTTCCCTCTCCACCTCTTCATCAAGGCAATGATAACCTGGTCATAGAAAGCAGAAGAAACCAATATGCCAGCAATATAGAAAGTATTGAATGAACCGGGTGGGATTTGGAAGTTCCCAATTGATCTATCCATCGTTGAAGCCTGTTCTACAGAGAAGGTGAGCAATTGGGCATGTATGGTCCAGAAAAATATTGTAGAGGCCCAAACTGGTAGTAGTCTAATCATCATTTTCACCTCCTCTACCTTAGTAACTGAACATAGTTTCCAAGGGTTTTGAATCACAGAACCATTGGTCGGAGAACCTTTTTGATCTACCATTGCAGCCTTGTCTAAACAACTTCCCCCACCCACCCCAAAAGAAGTTATTGTCAGTTCAATCTTGCAAATGCAATTGAAATACAGAAAACAGAAACTGCTTGTTCTTTCCATTCTCATCAAATAAGGAAGACAACTAATTTTATCTATCTAGTTTTTAATATCATTTGCTACTTACCATAGTTGGTTTGTATGATGGATTCTTGTAGCTTCAGTGGAGTCCTCATATAAAGTATTAACGTCCAAACATTTGGATTTCCTTTTCTTTAGGGCAGCCACCAAAACCTGGAGAATTTGAATGATAGGGCTTCCCATGCATTTCTTATACCTGTATCTTCTAGTTCGTGAAAGAAATCCCACGATACCAACAACAAATACAATACTGCAAATCGCGTATCCCCAAGCTCTGCTGATGTAGTCTTGTATATAAATTTCCAATGTGACACCAAGAAGGGTTCCAAGGTTAATGACAAAATAAAATCTACTGAAAAAGTAAGCCATCTGGGATCTTTCCTTTTTGTCTTTCTCGTCAAATTGATCAGTTCCAAACCCTGACACAGTGGATTTAAGTCCACCTTGTCCCACTGCAGCTATGTATAGAGCAATATTCAGAACTGCAACTTGTAATCTATTGGCCTCTATGCATGTATTTCCATTGCAAGGGGGTGGTTGTAGTCCTGGCACTATCGTTGATATTGCTAAAATGGCAGCACCCTGCATTAATGATGACACAGGTTAAGTAAAAGGAAATGAGTCCAGATCCTCTCCATTTAGGCAAGTCGTCCTCCCATCCCCCCATGCTCTGGGTTGGGTGTCAATTAAAAATAAAACACAAGAAGAAAACTACTTCTTTATACATATCTATTAAGCATGCACTACTTTATATTAATTGCTATTTATACTTACGAGTGCTTCAATCATTGCAGAAATGAAAATTGTCCAATATCGGCCCAAGTAGGTATCTGCCATGAAACCTCCAAACAACGCTATTATATATGCTGTGCCGGAATAATTTGTTACGATGTTGGCTGCAGTTGCACTTGGAAGGTGCATCGTACCAGCTGCATAAGTGACGAGGTTGCATGCAATTCCCATTGTTGTGAACCTCTCGCATGTCTCAACAACTACAGAAAATGTTAGTATTATTAGGATCGGGTGGACACAAATTCATGAAAAAATATTTGATTGAACAAGCTTATAAATTAGGTTGGAGAATAAAATAAAGAAGAACTTATTCATACTTAAGATAGAAGCTGCAGATAACCATCCTCCAGTTTTCTTTTTATCAGCAGGTTGCCCCTTGTAGTCTATTGCATATGTAATTTTTGGAATCATTTTCTTTTCCTGAGAAGCACATAAAAACATTTTTATCAATTAGTTCAAGCCTTGGACGTTGCTCTACTTCAGGTCAGGGTGTGCTAAGAAACCCTTTCGGTTCAAAGTTGACATTAGGGTTTGTCTATGACCCTAACCCTAAGTTAAACAAAGGAGATATCTCCAGTATAGCGAGACTCCGTTAAACCATCAACTTTCTGCAACACATTGTAGAGGATAATGGAGCTCACGGCCATTACAATATTTTCTCTTTCACGCATATTTAAAGAAGTTGCAGTTTTCATATGAAAGAGAGAGAGAGAATCACCTGGCTCATCGTCACATTTATCACCTGGCTCATCGTCACGTTTGTTTATTTTTTCGTCTCACTTCTCTAGCTGAGCTCCCACAGAACCTTAGGTAGTGTATTTATATCACTTTACAATGGTAAAGAACAATGTACTGCATGCTTCATACCTAAATGGAAGTCTTTTCATCCCCCCCCCCCCCACCCCCACAAAAAAGAAAAAAAAAAAAATCTGAATAGAAGTCCAAGAACTGGACTGAATTGATAATTTCACTGATCTTTTAGTGTTACAAATAATGCTGTTTTGCCTGGTGTTAGATGGATCATGGATGTCCGTAGACTTCATTAAATCTCAGCAGCACAAAAGAATGATTTAGTTATAATCAAGGAACAATTAGTTTATTTCCCTTAAATTAGTATAATCTACACGTGCATATGCTCTTTTATCCGACTGAGATTTAATAGAATCTACGTGGTATCCATCCAACATTCGGCACCCATGGAGATGCGTCACCCTAGCACGATAGAGAGAGGGGGGAGTAGAGAGAGTGACTGTTAACCTTCTCACCGGAGTGGCATGAACAAATGCTGTTATAGTGTGATTTCCTTCACGAATCAAACTTGATACTGTGTTCGTCATGTTATCTACGAAGGTCTGACTTTTATTTTCTTTTTCTGCAATTTAAGAAATTAGATCTGGTGGAAGGATGGATATAAATGCATAGTTGCTGCGTGTTTCACATATGATACAAGTCTACATGGCGCTTTCCGCAGAAGCGAGGCCTGAGAATCACTTGTGGTTTTTTCCATGCTTCCTTGTGGTGTTGTGCCTTGTTAGAAATTTCGCACCCAAGAAAAAGCTGAGAAAGCTAGCTGTGCTTGTAACTGAGAGGCTTGAGAGCCCATGGTACATGAATGATTTTGCCTGAATTTGGGATATCAGTAGGAGAGGTTGATTATCAAATGCTTCACTTGAGAAAGAACTGCTAGTATATATAAACTCCGTTTTAGTTTTCATCATTTCTACTATTCTGATCTCACCTTGTTTCTGTTTCCTTCTACAGATCATTTCGATTCTTTGAAGCTTAGAGTTGAGAGAGCATGACTTGTATTCAATCTTCTTCACATTCACCATTATCTCTTTTCTCCAGTTATATATGGCTTTCATATTCGCGTTCTATAATATCCTGAAGAGACTTGCAGAGGCTATTGAACCAACCAAAGTATGATTCTGTTAAGATGACCAGAACTTAACAAAAGATCGATATTAACAGAATCTGCAAAAGCTTGGAAAATAATCCCATTCTCGGACTTTAGTAGTTACATGGTGCAAAGGTTGCATCTGCATCAAGGTTTATAATTCAATCAAATGGCACCAAAAGAACCCCCAATTTACAAAATTCTTTTCAAAGATACATGGATAATTGGATATGAAACCCACCCCAAAAGAATAAAAATAATACAAATTAAAACAAGAAAAAAAAAAAAATATCATGTGTTCTTAGATATCATTCACACTCTTCCTCTGCAGAAGCTGCAAGGGTGTCATTCTTCTCCATGGCATGTTTCTCTTCCTCTTCAGAACTCGTAATGATGCTCTCTACTTTTGTAGCATTTTTCATTGTCCTTACATACCATACAGCACAAAGAATATAAATTATCATGTCTACAACGAGTAGCACTGCAATAAGAGCATAGAAATAGTTTAGTTTCCCATAATTTATGTTACTGGTAAGCCATCCAACACCAGCTTGATTTCCAGTCACACTACTGATTATGGAGACCATGAAGGAGCTAACAAAAAACCCAACTCCCACAGTTGAGAGGAAAAGCCCAGTGCTCATCGACTTCATTCCTTTTGGAGATCGCGTTATGAAAAAATCAAGCTGGCCACTGTATGTGAATGATTCTGCCACACCAACAAGGAAAAATTGTGGAATCAATATGTAGAATTCTAGAGGCAAAGTTGTGACATCTCCACCCACAGCTCTAACAACAGACATCCTTTTTGTCTCCACAATTGAAGCTACTACCATGGACAAAATGCCAAAGACAAACCCAATGCCTATTCTTTGCAGACTGGTGAAACCTACAAATTAAAGTGAGTGAAACCATATTAATTTAAGGTTAATACAAATAATCCCTCATATACTTGAGAACTATATACCACACCTACCATGTGTTCCTTTCCATCTCTTCATCAATGGAATGATCACCCGGTCATAGAAAGCAGAACCAATCAATATGCCCAAAATATAAAAGGCACTAAAAGATCCTGATGGAATTTGAAAATTTCCAATTGATCTCTTCATTGTTGAAGCTTGCTCCACAGAGAAGGTCAACACCTGTGAATGAATGGTCCAGAAATAGATTGTGGAAGCCCAAATCGGCAATAACCTAAGCATCATTTTCGTCTCCTCTACTTTTGTAACCGAGTTTAGTTTCCATCGATTTTGAATTAGAGAACCATTAGCCCCATAGTCATTTTCGTCTATTATTGCAGCTTTGTCCAAGCAACTGCAGTTTAAAAACAAAAATATTGCTTTTGTCCCTTGCTATTAGCAATGAAAAGATAGTCGAGTTTCATGTCTAATATACTTACCGAATTTGGTCTGTGTGATGTATTTTTGGAGCTGTGTCAGTAGAGTCTTCATACAAGGCATCGGTGTTGGCAGGATACTTGAGTTTTCTCTTTCGTAGAGCAGCCACCATAACACTAAGAACTTGAACAATAGGACTTCCCATGCATTTTCTGTACCTGTAACTTCTATACCGTGACATATATATGATAGTCCCAAAAAAGAATGCAAAACAGCAAAGCCCATATCCCCAGCTTCGGCTAACATAGTCTTGTACACCAATTCCCACGGTCACACTAAGTAAAGTTCCAATGCTGATGATGAAATAAAATCTACTGAAAAAGTAATCCATCTTGGGTTTTTCTTTCTTATCGTTTTCATCAAATTGATCTGTTCCAAATCCAGATACATTAGCTTTAAGTCCTCCTTCTCCCACTGCGATCACATACAATCCAAGATTTATGATTCCTACTTGAAATCCGTTGGCCACTACGCATGTATTACTATTAGCATCACAAGGGGGTGGGCGTAGTGATGGCACTGCACAAGCTATTGATAAAATGGCAGAACCCTGCACAATTCATCGATCATGTATTGCTATAGTTAATAACTACATGACATGGCATATTTCAATATGAGATTCATATATGGAAAATAACCAATTTTGACTCATTTCTTCTCTATTATTTCTAGTATTCTTACCACTGCTAATGTTATTGCAGAAAGGGCAATTGTCCAATATCGACCTAAGAAAGTATCAGCCACAAAACCGCCAAGCAAACACAAAATATATCCTGTGCCGGAAAAGTTTGATACGATGTTGGCCGCAGTTGCACTAGGAAGATGCAATGTTCCAACTGCATAAATTACCATATTGGCTGCAATTCCCATTGTTGTGAACCTCTCGCACATCTCAACAACTACACAAATTTCACTCGTTAGTAAAATAAAATATTAACTTGTAAATTTTATAAATTCACTTTGATCAATGATGGATGATTATGCAGTAAAAGGAAAATAATTCACATGCACTATCTGTGAGAGAAAAGGTTATTAGGTTGAGAGAACAGAAACATTTTAACCTAAATTATGTTTTCCTCAACATAACTCAACATTTAAGAGGGTAATATACCTAAGATAGATGCTGCACACAACCATCCTCCAGTTTTCGTCTTGTCAACTGGTTGTCCCTTGTAATTGATCGCATAAGTAATTTTTGGACTCATTTTGGCTTCCTACAAAATACATCATTTTTAGTAAAAAATATACAAACCTAGATCAAGATTCCAGCACATACTCAGCAAGCATTATCGAACGATAAACATATTTAAAAATAAAAATTGTACTACCTTGACATGAAAAATAAAATAAATGAAGGACTACCTAATGACCATAGTGTGCATAGGCGTACACGGATTGTTTTGCGAATATATAAAAAGATAATTGAATCTTGAATATAAGATTTCATATGTTGATATTCAAATAAGTTTTTATACATCAATAGGTCAAAATGTTCATGTCATTCTTTAAAAAATATATGACAAGGTGGTTAGAGTTCATGTTGGATGTAAATTTAACATTTGTCAGACGGGGAAAGATGGGGTCTACCTTCCACAAAATATTTGGTTAATGTTCAAACCCAACATAGCTACCAAATGAAGTGACAGATGTAGAATTGAAGTCTCGCGTCCTCCTCTACTAATTAGGTAAAGTATATAGAATCTCTATTATAATATATAGAAGTAATTAAGTAAATAAAGAACATGGAGCACCCGATGAAGCTATTGGAGAAATTTTTTAAAACAACTTAAGGTTAAAAAACAATGAAATGGAAAAATATAGTTTTATATAGGGATAATTATTAGTTGTCCTCTTACTTTGATTTTATTACTACTTTATCCCCTGTATTTTTTAAAATTGCTAATCCAATCTCTAACTTTGTCTACAATTACTAATGCCTTCTACCGTTAAACTTCGTTAGTTTACTGATGATGTGGTATCCATATATTTATTCAAAATCCAAAAAATAATCCTGTAACTATCTTTTTACTTATTTACTCTTTTGTCAAGTTATAATACTACCCTTAATTAACTATGGAAAAAAAATTAACTTTATATTAACTTTTCTTTTTAAAAATAAAAAACTGAATAAATGAAAGATGTGATTTTTCTTCTCTAAAAAAAAAATCACCAAATAAAGGAATCTAATTAAATAAAACTTAAAATAGAAACTAAAATATTAAGAAATATCAAATTTAATTCAAATTTGGAAATTGAAAATCATCTAATATATGTTGACCATAATATATATTATCAAATTTTCTATCAATTAGCATCTTATATGCTAATTTGTTTGTAAAATTTTCATCATGGTGATAATGAAAAATTTAAGTGGAATGTGAAAGTTTCAACAACCATAAGTATGTAGTCCCACCAAATCCAAAACTAATTCTAAAATACAAGATTTTAAGGATATAATTGACATTCAATATAGTTTCTATAAATGAGGGTAATGCAATATTTTTGACTTCTTAATTCTAAGGGCAAAATAGATATTTCATATTTGATGTTAACAGCCACTTAACACCGTTAGAAATGAGGGAGCAATAGTAATTTCACAAAGAATAGGGTTTGATTAGTAATAAAACCAAAGTATAAGGGGGCAATAGTAATTATCCCTTTTATATAAAATACCATTTGACAAAATGCAAGAATTATTTTTTTCCCAATAATAGAAAATTTCATATACACTATGAACTCTTTAAAAAAAATTTGACAAAGCAAAAACAGATATTAAAGATAGGAAATCATCTGAGAAATAGCTAGACACTGAAATGCTAATATATCTTGCTGGGTTAGTTCCGAGAAGCTCTCCAGTTTCTCAATGTTTAGCTTCAGAATAAGAATCTTTGAGCTGATCATTGTACGGGCTACACCAACGCTTCTCTTTCTCCCTGAGCTTCTAAATCACCAAACAGTTGGTGGGTTCCGACACTGCTAGCTTCCAAAACCCTGAGGATTTTCTTTATAGTGCTTCACAAAGAGAATAACTTAACATGGATTTTCCAAATATTTGGAGTTGAAACATGGAAAAAACAGAATGAAGCCAATATTTGATTACTGTTTGCCAGTGGTGCCTGTAACAGTAGAATATAAATCTATTTTCACTGGCACAGACTAAGAGAAAAGAGAAAGAGAGAGAGAGAGAGAGAGAGTCTCACCCAGAATTAATTGAAGAACAGCAAGGCTTCCTACAACATACGGTTCTGCTCTCTTGCACTGGCAAAGAGTCTCTTAGTATCACTTAATTTGTCTCTTTACTGGGTTCCATTTAGGTATTGTATTTATATCCTTCACAATGTTGTTGTTAAGGATCACTAAGCCTGACAGACAGATATCACCCAAAACAAACAATTATCTATAATAAAATAAAGTGAAAATCGGAGACCTTTAGATGTTGATCTTCTAATGTTGCGTGTTTCATATCTAAATTCCCTTGATTTGTTTAACTCACCTATTTCCGCTGTTTGGCTAACCCACACTGTTGAGATCAGCTTTGGGTCTAAAATCAACTCTGCCTAGCAAGGTTTGAACAACCAACGGCCGTACGTAACTAACCCTAGCTAGCACCTGGCTTGTACGAGGAAGCAGCTCCTCTCAAAGGAGCAAAGAATTGAGTTTAATAATGATATAGTTTACCAAACAAAGAATTTAATAAGAAAAATACTAACCCCACCCCCCAAAAAAATAAAAACAAATGAAAAGTAAAATCCAAGGATGGATAACTGAACCATTGTTGCGTGCTTGCTTCATATATATTTGATTAAAAGTCTCTCTCTCTCTTGCTTTCATTTCTGCTTTGTTCTACATAAATCACAGTTGCATTTCTTAAATCTTGAAGTGTTTCAACAGTCCACGTACTTTAGATAAAAAGAACCTACATATGCATTAGACCATAATCTACTTTTCAACTTTGATGTAAGCATGTAGGTTACTTATTGTAGTTGAATATTCTTTCTTATTAATACAAGTTACCTTTTAGCTAAAAATAAAAAGAAATTTAGCATAACACATGGCTAACTTACTGAAAAAACTAAGTTGTTTACATAAACAGAAAAAAAAGTTACCTATTTTTATGCTTTTAGGTCTTGCAAGTAATCAAGAAGCTTGAAAAGTCTTCTACGATTCTGTGGCTCTGATTCAACTTAGAACAAATTCACATGTGTAAATAGTGATCATTTGTTTTTGTTATTCAATGTGATTAATTACCTTCATTAAGATTGGAAGAGTTAAATGTATAAGAAGCAACATTCACATGAACATTTGTTGGTTACTATTCTTTTGCTGATGGATGATTTGTATTAAGAAAAGAGGGGGAAACAAGGAAGAAAAGAAAGTATAAACTCAGAAGTTATTGGTTTACATACACTCACCAGCAGGTTAGTTTGAAAAGAATTTCAATATCATTGAACAATTGAAAGTGACTTCTAAACACCATGTATTATGAAGTTTAGATTCTAAGTTTTAATGTTCAGTTGGCCTAAAATATCAAGAAAAGATAGGATTGTGTATAAGTATAATTATTCAGCTTATACACAAAATTGCAATATTCTTCTTTAAATTGGAGGTGAACGCCAAGTTCCTCAAAATAACTACATTTGAATATTGAATAAGATTGAGTTAGAATCTTTTGAAATAGAGCAGATATTGTGGTCTAGATTCATTGATCATTTTTGACTCTGAAATATTTTAAAATTGATTACTAAATTTTATTTTACTTTTCAAATGTACAATCAAGCTTGCTTTTTTTCCCGTGTAAAATACAATCAAGCTCGCTAAAAACAAAAGGTTAAATCGATATATCTCTTGCAACCTTTCAAATTAAAAGTCAAAATATCTTTCAAATATACAATCAAATTTTAATTTCTATACTTGCACCCGAAAGAATCCAAAGCAATCTTCCTAATTAAAAGTCAAAATATCAGAACCAACTCAAATGGGTAACTGCATGTGATGCCGAAATTAAAAGAAACGAGGCCAAACAAAATAATGGATAGAATAAAGAATTGTGTTTTTCAAAGTTTTTCTAGAAACAACAATATTCAGCTGCTCTTCGAAAGACACACAAAACATGATTTTATAGTAACAAGAAACCTAAAAAAGAAAAAAAACCATTGAAAACGGTAAAATGCCTAAAACGCATTCAAAACGATTCCGAAAAGAAAAAAAACGACATTCATTACCGCAAAGCAATGAGTTCGTATCAACATGACAAATTTCAGCCCATTCAAAATCCGGGACCCCGAGAAACCCCATATGCATCAGCATGATGCAGTTGGTCGTCAATTTCTTATTTTATGTTTGAATCCAAACACAGAATCAGATAATCAAGCATCTTATCTTCCAAATTGATTTTTAATGTGAGGAGGCATTTTGTCTTCTGCTTAAGTGAAAAGTCACCAATGGTGTCATAAGATAGATCATACGAGCTGTTAGTAGTTGGTCTTCAACTATTATTTCATAATCAAATAAAAAATAAGAGCAAAAGTCTTAGAAGAGACGAAACACATATCATAGAAATTTGTCATTTACATTATTTTTCATAGAATCTGATTGTTACACAAAAGGAACCACACTTGTAATTTGAAAGAAAAAAAAAAATCCACTGAAAGATCCAGCGGTATATTAACCTAAAGATCAATATAAAAATAGGTTATGTGATGCCAAGTATCGCTGACAATCCTTAGCAGAAACTTAATGGGTGCCCTCAATCGGCATTGCATCTTTCTCTTCTTCTTCTTCAGAACTTGAAACAATGCTCTTTATTTGCGCAATATTTCTCATTGTCCTCACATACCATAAGGCACAAAGAAGATAGAATATCAAATTTGTGAAGCTTAAAATAGCGAGAAGCGCATAGAAATAGTATAGTTTGCCATAGTTTATGTTACTGGTTAGCCATCCAATGCCGGGCTGGGTTCCTGTCACTCTTTGAACTATGGTAACCAAGAAGGTACTGACAAAAAACCCAATTCCCACAGTTGAGAGGAAAAGTCCAGTGCTCATTGATTTCATTCCTTTTGGAGATCTTGTTATGAAGAAATCAAGTTGACCACTGTAAGTAAATGATTCAGCTACACCAACAAAAAAGAACTGTGGAATCAACACATAGAATTTCATAGGTAGAGTTGGGACAGTGGGACCCACAACTCTAACCACCGCCAACCTTTGTGCCTCCACAATTGCAGCAATTGTCATGGCCAAAATTGAAAAGACGATACCAACGGCTATTCTTTGCAAGTGGGTGAAGCCTACAAGTTCAAAATAATGAAACCATATTAATTAGTTTTTGTTAGAATTCTTTCTATTTTTCTTCTGCTTCTTCTTCAAAAGAGTATTGTTGCAAGTAATGGGCTTTAAAATATGGAAGTAAATGTAATTTATTAACCTACCATGTTTCCCTTTCCACCACTTCATCAACCTAATGATCACTTGGTCATAGAAAGCAGCACCAATCAATATTCCCAATATGTAGAAGGCACTGAAAGAGCCTGCTGGGATTTTAAAATTGCCAATTGAGCTGTCCATTGTTGAAGCTTGTTGCACAGAGAAAGGTAAGCACCTGTGAATGTATGCACCAGAAATAAATTGTGGAAGCCCAAATTGGCAATAGTCTAACCACCATCTTCACCTCCTCTACTTTAGTCACTGAACAAAGATTCCATCTGTTTTGAATCACTGAACCATCGCTCCCATAGTCCTCTTTGTTTAAAATTGCAGCCTTGTCCAAACAACTATTGAAACACAGCAAAACCAATTAAAAATAGGAATGGTTTAGCTTTGCCATATGTGTTTGATTATCTACATATTTGCAACTCTGTATACTTACCGAAATTGGTCTGTGTGATGGATTCTTGCGGCAATGTCGGTTGAGTCTTCATACAAGGTATCAACATTGCTAGGATATTCAAGTTTCCTCTTCCTTAGAGCAGCAGCTATAACGTTGAGAACTTGAACAATGGGGCTTCCCGAGCATTCCCTGTACCTATACTTTGTAGTCCTTGAAAGATAGATTAGTGTTCCAACAAAGAAAAAGATAGAACAAAGCCCATATCCCCAACTCCGAGAAACATAGTCTTGTACATAGATTCCCAAGGTGACACCAAGTATGGTTCCAAGACTAATGACGAAATAAAATCTACTAAAAAAGTAGTCCATCTTAGATTTTTCCTTCTTATCATTCTCATCGAATTGATCAGTTCCAAATCCTGATACATTAGCTTTAAGTCCTCCTTGACCCAATGCTATCACATATAGAGCAAGATTGAGAACTCCAACTTGAAACCCATTTGCTGGTATGCAGCTACTACTATTGAGAGGGCAAGCAGGTGGACGTAGTCCTGGGACAGCGCATGAGATTGATAAAATGGCTGAACCCTGAAACATTGAGATATCATATATTACTTTATATACAAAAATACGAACTTCAATTTATAAAGCATACATGTAAAGTAATTAAAGATGATTCAATCAGAAGAATCAGTGAGCTTGGATGTAAAGGGTGCAACTACTGTTGTGGGATGGGTGCTTGGTTTGTTTGTATAACATGATTAGATATATATGTTGTACTATTTTTCGCTTTTAATATAAATTAAATTTTAGAAAAAAAAATTTTTTTTGCTCTTTTTCTGTCACTTACCACAGCAAGGATCACTGCAGAAATGGCAACTGTCCAATATCGGCCTAAGAAAGTGTCTGCCACAAAACCACCAAGCAAACACAAGAGATATCCTGCGCCGGAAAAGTTTGATACAATATTTGCGGAAGTTGCACTAGGAAGATGCAAAGTGGGACCAGTGTAAGTCACGAGGTTGGCTGCGATTTGCATGGTAGTAAACCTCTCGCATGCCTCAGCAACTACACAAGTTTTGATCGTTAGTAAAATGAAATACTAACATTTTTTTTTTTTAATTCACATTAGCAATGAATAACATTCTTTGGTACCTAGGATAGAAGCTGCGGACAACCATCCTCCAGTTTTGGTCTTATCGGCTGGTCGACCCTTGTAGTCTATCGCATCGAAGCTTTTGGAACTCATTTTCCTCTGCTAGGAAATATAAAACAAGATTACTTAGAAAATAGTAAAATCACTTAACCTAGAATGAAGTCAATGGAAATTCTCTCAAACAAGCAATCCAATTGGATGGAAATTCTTTTGATGGTCTATAGATCTCAAAGGAGGCAGATTTATTTTCCTCGAGAACCTGCCATATGATTTAATAAACAAAAATCAAGAATTGAAAAAAAATCAGAGACTATTTGGGAACTGTTTTCTATTGATAAAAGAAGGTGACTCCTTTGAATGCATAAGACTACTTGGTGAAGTGATTTCTATCTAAGAACGTAACTGCATGCATGCATGAAACCTAATAAGTATCTCTCTTTTAAACGATTTGATTCATAGAGTGCAACATTGTCATTTTAGAGAGAGAATTGAATGGTGCAGGCGTAGGGTTAAGAAATAAATAATAACGATAATAATTATAATAATAAAAAAAAAAAAAGAGTTAAAATTTTAAATCAGTTTTGCAAAATGACAAACTATGTCCACCACAACAGAAAAACAAAAGAGATGATCATCGATCGATCACCTGAGACTTTGAAGAACACCTACAGTTTTCCTTGAGTGAATCTTCCTACAGGTTTCTCTTACAGAGACAAAGAGTCACTTGTTTAGCTCTTTGTTGGCTTTCCCATGGAACCTTGGTAATGTATTTATATCACTCACAACGGTTTAGAACACAAGCACTGGCACGCATGTAGTTACCAAAGCCAGAAAATGTCACCCGTGTTTCATGTTGCATGTTTGATATTTCATAAGAAATGGGACCTGATTCATTTTGGTTATCTCGTATCTAGATTTTTTTTAATTTATCTTGATTTTCTATTTGGTGCAGATGCTGAACTAAGATTAGAGTGTGTCCTGGCATGGGTGAACCACCATTGAATATCTAGTCTGGGTTTGACAGGATCCAAAACTCACGCTTAGAATATCTAGCGTTTTATTTTTCAAAACAAAATTAAATATATAATATCTTTCAAGTATTTTCCTTATAAACAATGGTGGAGCCACCTTGGGGTTGGGCGGCCATGGCCCCCCTTTTAAAAAAAGTTTAATTATTTTACAATTTTTCTTAAATTTTTCTTCTTCCTACATGTGAAATATCATTTTCTGGCCCCTCAAATATTGGTTTTTTTTTTTTTTTTTTTTTAATTATTTAAGGTAAAGATGATGGGCATAAACTACATCTTCAATAATTATCCAATGGTTGCGATTGAACCCTATTATGAGTAAGAAAAAGTAAAATCTAATTCATAATCCTTAAAGTCTCTCCATATTTATTCTCTCTTTCTATTCTTATTCATTTTCTCTTCTCTCTTCTTTCTTCTGGCATGGTTTAAGGAAATTTGAAAAAGTTAAAGTTAAAGAGTTTATTCCTAAATTTTCTCCACAATATGTTATTTTGTTATTCTTTCTCTTTTTTCTCTTTTTTATTATTTGAATTTATATGGTATCTCTTTTTCAAATTATTTTTTTTATTATTCCTTTTATTTGATTTTTATATTGTGAATTATCTAGAATTGTAAAATAACCAACTACCATGATTCGTTTGGTTTGCATCTAGCCTTCTACTGTTAAAATCTTCTTCTTCTTTTTGCCTTTAATGTTGATTTTGTAAGATTTTTTTAAAAAATTTAAAAAAAAACATTAATTAAAAATAAAAGTATTTTATAAGATTTTTGTAATAAAAAACATTAATTAAAACTAAAAAAATATTTTATAAGATATTTATTTGTTAGCTATCCTTATGTTTTAATTTACTCTTCTTCTTTTTTTTGTAAATAATTTACTTATATTTTTGTAAGGGTAAAAGTGTCATTATTAATGATTACCTATATTTTTAATATGTGAGGACCATGTCTAAATATGATAATATAATTCAAAGGTGGGATCTTTAGTGGCTCCCACATGGACCCCTACAATGTGTGGTGAAAATGCATTATTTCTTCCCTGATGGGGAGATGATCCAAGCTCTCATTATCTATCCCCTCCCCCCTTAAATATTGAATCCTGGCTCCCCTTGTCTATAGAAAAACAATAATTAGATACTACTGTATTAAAGTTTTTAATGTTCAGAGGATGAGCATCCGCAAAATGGTAAGATAACCCTATTCCTAAGATACAGAGGTTAAAATTAATATATCTATCACACATTTACCCCTCCTCAAAATCCTTATATGAACAAAATCTTATCACTTTATTTTCAAATGATATTTAGTAATGCCTCTTTTTTTATTTTTTATTTTTTTAGCGTTAAGTAATGTTAGGAGTTAGTGTGCAAAGATTATTTGATATATATATATATATATTTTAAATTCAAGTGTTAATGCAAAAGTCCACCATACCTTTCATTAAAATGAGATATTTATAAGAATATCACTTTGCCGCCATTGCTAAGTCATGGACAGCTATAAGCTTGAGTGTTAGACTCCAATATGGGGAAAAATCACAAGAGGTAAGTCTTTTTTACCTATTATTTATTAGGAGTAGAAAAGTAATTTAATTAAATATTAAATCAATATACCAACTACTTAAGGTTGATTTGGGCATTTAAAATAAAAATAATAATAATAATAATAATAATAATAATAATAATAATAATAATAATAATAATATTAATAATATGTTATCCATTAACAAATGATTCCTAATGGCAATAAATATTAAGAAGTCTTAAACAACTCTAAATGTAATGTGAAGATTGACAATTAGAATCCAAGAGAATGGAAAGATGTATAAGGTTTTTCTTCTTTTTTTTAATAAAAAAATAAGGTTTTTCTTTGTCGGACACTTCATATTATGTTGAAAACTCACATATCCTATAAAATTATTAAATAAAAGAAGATTGTAATTATTTTAGTCTCACTCATCTTCATTCCCAGTTTTAAATTCCAAATTATTGCAATCTAGAGAAAATTGACCATTTTTGCATAACCCATGAAAAAAGAAATAAAAAAAAATAAAAATAATAAATTCCTTCTTTCTTTCTTTTCTTTCTTCTTCTTCCTTTATTTTTTCTTCTTTTAAATAGTTGTCCCTACCACAAATAATGACCACCTAAAGTAATACACGGCTCAATATTTTTAATTTCCTTATGTAATTAATTTAACAATCAAAAACCATTTTCTTCACCTTGTTCTTTAAAATCATATTCTACTTTTACTTGGCAAGAGAACTTTTAGAATGCATAAAAATGCATAATTTGTCATGGCATGAATAGTGACACATCCAATAATAGTGGAGAGTGAATAAGCATGTTGGAACTTGGAAGTTAAATGATACCAAGAGCATTATTACTTATCATCTTTTATATTTTGTTTAGGGTGTTTTCCAAGTCATGTGACCATTCGTTTTCATTATAATGATCATAGATTCACAAAAGAATCTATATATTCAAAGTATTCTTCAAGAATCCTAACCCAACTCTTGTATTTAATTTCAAAATATACAAGATTATTTTAGGGCCTGTTTGGTTACATGAATCTATAGATTTCAAATCTTCTGGATTCATGAATCGAGAATTATACCCGTTTGGTTGTAAAAATCTCTAGATTCATGAAATCTACAGATTCACGTTTTTAGTGTAAAAAGGTGAATCTGTAGATTTATGGGTAAGGGGTGAAATCCAGAGATTTCAAAAAAGCTATACAATTGTACATTCACAAAAATCATGTCGATCAAATAAATTTTTAGGATGAATTCACAGATTTCATTCCACAACCAAACACTTAATTTTATAAATTATAACTCCATAGATTTGAAGTCTATAGATTTGAAATCTCTAGATATTTGAAATCTCCAGACTCATGTAACCAAACAGGCCCTTAAATAAGGTATACAATTATGATTGATAACACTAAAAAAAATTAATTTTCTTTTGGAGAGCAGCTAAATATTGTTGTTTCTAAAGAAATTTGTTTGATATGGAGTTCTCCACTTCTCCATTCATTCTTCTATTTAGCCTAGTTTTTTTTGTTGTTTTGGTTTCAATGAGGCTTTTTATCTTCTGCTGAAGTGAAAAGTATTCAATGGCCTCATAAAATAGATCATTAGAGCTATTAGTAGTTGGTCTTCAACCATTATGACATAATCTTTTTTCTTTGGTAGATATTATGACATAATCATATAAAAAATAAAAGCAAGAGTCCCAGAAGGGACGAAACACATATCATAGAACAACTTTGTCATTTACATTATTTCATAGAATCTGATTATTACACAAAAGGAACCACATTTGTAATTTGAAAGGGAAAAAAATCCACTGAAAGATCCAGCAGTGTATCAACCTAAAGATCAATACAAAAATAGGTTATGTGATGCCAAGGTATCGGTGACAATCCTCAGCAGAAACTTAATGGGTGCCCTCAATCGGCATTGCATCTTTCTCTTCTTCTTCTTCTTGAACTTAAAACAATGCTCTTTATTTGTGCAATACTTCTCATTGTCCTCACATACCATAAGGCACAAAGAAGATAGAATATCAAATTTATGAAGCTTAAAATAGTGAGAAGCGCATAGAAATAGTATAGTTTGCCATAGTTTATGTTACTGGTTAGCCATCCAATGCCGGGCTGGGTTCCTGTCACGCTTTGAACTATGGTAACCAAGAAGGTACTGACAAAAAACCCAATTCCCACAGTTGAGAGGAAAAGTCCAGTGCTCATTGATTTCATTCCTTTTGGAGATCTTGTTATGAAGAAATCAAGCTGACCACTGTAAGTAAATGATTCAGCTACGCCAACAAAAAAGAACTGTGGAATCAACACATAGAATTTCATAGGTAGAGTTGGGACAGTGGGACCCACAACTCTAACCACAGCCAACCTTTGTGCCTCCACAATTGCAGCAATTGTCATGGCCAAAATTGAAAAGACGATACCAACGGCTATTCTTTGCAGGTGGGTGAAGCCTACAAGTTAAAAATAATGAAACCATATTAATTAGTTTTTGTTAGAATTCTTTTTATATTTCTTCTGCTTCTTCTTCAAAAGAGTATTGTTGCAAGTAATGGGCTTTAAAATATGGAAGTAAATGTAATTTATTAACCTACCATGTTTCCCTTTCCACCACTTCATCAACCTAATGATCACTTGGTCATAGAAAGCAGCACCAATCAATATTCCCAATATGTAGAAGGCACTGAAAGAGCCTGCTGGGATTTTAAAATTGCCAATTGAGCTGTCCATTGTTGAAGCTTGTTGCACAGAGAAGGTAAGCACCTGTGAATGTATGCACCAGAAATAAATTGTGGAAGCCCAAATTGGCAATAGTCTAACCACCATCTTCACCTCCTCTACTTTTGTCACTGAACAAAGATTCCATCTGTTTTGAATCACTGAACCATCGCTCCCATAGTCCTCTTTGTTTAAAATTGCAGCCTTGTCCAAAAAACTATTGAAACACAGCAAAACCAATTAAAAATAGGAATGGCTTAGCTTTGCCATATATGTGTTTGATAATCTAAATATTTGCAACTCTGTATACTTACCGAAATTGGTCTGTGTGATGGATTCTTGCGGCAATGTCGGTTGAGTCTTCATACAAGGTATCAACATTGCTAGGATATTCAAGTTTCCTCTTCCTTAGAGCAGCAGCTATAACGTTGAGAACTTGAACAATGGGGCTTCCCGAGCATTCTCTGTACCTGTACTTTGTAGTCCTTGATAGATAGATTAGTATCCCAACAAAGAAAAAGATAGAACAAAGCCCATATCCCCAACTCCGAGAAACATAGTCTTGTACGTAGATTCCCAAGGTGACACCAAGTATAGTTCCAAGACTAATGACGAAATAAAATCTACTAAAAAAGTAGTCCATCTTAGATTTTTCCTTCTTATCATTCTCATCGAATTGATCAGTTCCAAATCCTGATACATTAGCTTTAAGTCCTCCTTGACCCAATGCTATCACGTATAGAGCAAGATTGAGAACTCCAACTTGAAACCCATTTGCTGGTATGCAACTACTACTATTGAGAGGGCAAGCAGGTGGACGTAGTCCTGGGACAGCGCATGAGATTGATAAAATTGCTGAACCCTGAAACATTGAGATATCATATATTACTTTATATACAAAAACACGAACTTCATTTTGAAAAGCATACATGTAAAGTAATTAAAGGTGGTTCAATCCGAAGAATCAATGAGCTTGGATGTAAAGGGTGCAACTACTGTTGTGGGATGGGTGCTTGGTTTCTTGGTATAACATGATCAGATATATATGTTGTACTATTTTTCGCTTTTAATATAAATTAACTTTTAGCAAAAGAAAAATATTTTTTGCTCTTTTTCTGTCACTTACCACAGCAAGGATCACTGCAGAAATGACAACTGTCCAATATCGGCCTAAGAAAGTGTCTGCCACAAAACCACCAAGCAAACACAAGAGATATCCTGCGCCGGAAAAGTTTGATACAATATTTGCGGAAGTTGCACTAGGAAGATGCAAAGTGGGACCAGTGTAAGTCACGAGGTTGGCTGCGATTTGCATGGTAGTAAACCTCTCGCATGCCTCAGCAACTACACAAGTTTTGATCGTTAGTAAAATGAAATACCAACATATATATATTTTTTTAAATTCACATTAACAATGAATTACATTCTTTGTTACCTAGGATAGAAGCTGCAGACAACCATCCTCCAGTTTTTGTCTTATCTGCTGGTCGACCCTTGTAGTCTATTGCATGGAAGGCTTTGGAACTCATTTTCTTCTGCTAGGAAATATAAAACAAGATTAATTAGAAAATAGTAAAATCACTTAACCTAGAATGAATTCAATTAATGAACATTCTCTCAGACAAACAACCCAATTCGATGGAAATTCTTTTGAAGGTATATAGATCTCAAAGGAGGCAAATTGATTTTCCTCGCGACACCGCCATATGTTTTAATAAACAAAAATGAAGAATTGAAAAAAATCAGAGAGTATTTGGGAACTGTATGTTTTCCTCGCAAAACCACCAAACTGCATGCATGCATGAAACCTAATAAGTATCTCTCTTTTAAACGATTTGATTCATAGAGTGCAACATTGTCATTTTAGAGAGAGAATTGAATGGTGCAGGCGTAGGGTTAAGAAATAAATAATAACAATAACAATTATAATAAATAAATAAATAAATAAAAAAGAAGAAGAAAAAAAAAGTGAAAACTTTAAAATCAGTTTTGCAAAATGACAAACTTTGTCCACCACAACAGAAAAACAAAAGAGATGATCGATCGATCACCTGAGACTTTGAAGAACACCCACAGTTTAATTTCCTTGAGTGAATCTTCCTACAGGTTTCTCTTACAGGGACGAAGAGTCACTTGTTTAGCTCTTTGTTGGCTTTCCATGGAACCTTGGTAATGTATTTATATCACTCACAACGGTTTAGAACACAAGCACTGGCACGCATGTAGTTACCAAAGCCAGAAAATGTCACCCGTGTTTCATGTTGCATGTTTGATATTTCATAAGAAATGGGACCTGATTCATTTTGGTTATCTCGTATCTAGATTTTTTTTAATTTATCTTGATTTTCTATTCGGTGCAGATGCTGAACTAAGATTAAAGTGTGTTCTAGGTGAACCACCATTGAATATCTACTCTAGGTTTGATTGGATCCAAAACTTAAGCTTAGAATATGTAGCATTTTATTTTTCAAATAAAAAAATATATAATATCTTTCTACAAGGGTTTTCCTTATAGACAGTGGTGAAGCTGCATTGGGGTTGGGGTGGCCATGGTCCCCCACTTTTTATAAAAAATTTTAATTATTTTATCTATTTTTCTTAATTATTTTTCTTCTTAGATGTGAAATATCAATTTCTGCCCTTTAAAATATTAGAAAAAAAAAAAAAAAACCCCCCAAAAACCCTCCCCTTTTTTTTTTTTTTTTTTTTTTCTTTTTTTTCCCCCCCCCCCCTTCTTCCCCTTTTTTTTTAAAAAATAAAAATTTTTTTCCCCCCCCCCCCCCCCCCCCCCCCCCCCCCCCTCCCTTTTTCTTTTTTTTTTTCGATGATATTTTGCTTTTTTCATTTATAAAATATGAGTTAAGAGTTAAGGCATTTAATGCCACTGACACACCACTCAGTAAGTTGTGCAAAAATTGCTTTTTTATAAAATATGTGTTACACACTACATTCACAGTTATACATTTAAAGCCACACACGTAAGCCGACGCACCCATAAATGAAATTTATATCTTTTCGGGTGAGATTTCGCCGGTTTGCTGGTTGCCAACGTTTCGCTGGTTTCGGCAACCAGCAAACCAGCGATTCTCACCGAAACTTCGTTCCTTGGTTCCTACCACAAATAATTAACACGTTAAATAACACACGGGTCAATATTTTTAATTTCCTTATGTAATTAATTTAACAATCAAAAACCATTCTCTTCACCTTGTAATTTAAAATCATATTCAACTTTGACTTAGCAAGAGAACTTTTAGAATGCATGAAAATGCATAATTTGTCTTTGCAAGAATCGTGACACATTCAATAAGAGTGAATAAGCATGTTGAAACTTGGAAGTCAAATGATACCAAGCGCATTATTACTTATCAAATTTTCTATTTTGTTTAGGGTATTTTCCAAGTCATGTGACCATTCGTTTTCATTGTGATAATCAATAATCATAGATTTACAAAAAAATCTATAAATTCAAAGTATTGTTCAAGAGTCTTAATCCAACTATTGTATTAATTTCACAATATACAAGATTATTTTAAATAGGTTATACAATTGTGATTGATGACACAAAAAAAAAAAAAATCTTCTTTTGGAGAGCAGCTGAATATTGTTGTTTCTGAAGAAACTTGTGTAAGACAAAGTTATCCATTTTTCCATTCATTCTTCTGTTTAGCCTTATTTTTTTTGTCGTTTCGGCATCAATGAGGCTTTTTGTCTTCTACTGAAGTGAAAAGTCATCAATGACGTCATAAGATAGATCATACGAGCTATTAGTAATTGGTCTTCAGCTATTACGACATAATCATATAAAAAATAAGAGCAAAAGTCCTAGAAGGGACGAAACACATATCATAGAACAACTTTGTCATTTACATTATTTCATATAATCTAATTGTTACACAAAAGGAAACACACTTGTAATTTTAAAAAACAAAACAAAAAAAAAAAATCCATTGAAAGATCCAGCGTATACTAACCTAAAGATCAATTAAAAAATAGGCTAGGTGATGTCAAGGTATCACTAACAATCCTTAGCAGAAACTTAATGGGTGCCCTCAATTGGCATTGCATCTTTCTCTTCTTCTTCCTCTTCAGAAGTTGAAACAATGCTCTTTATTTGCGCAATATTTCTCATTGTCCTCACATACCATAAGGCACAAAGAAGATAGAATATCAAATTTGTGAAGCTTAAAATAGCGAGAAGCGCATAGAAATAGTATAGTTTGCCATAGTTTATGTTACTGGTTAACCATCCAATGCCGGGCTGGGTTCCTGTCACGCTTTGAATTATGGTAACCAAGAAGGTACTGACAAAAAACCCAATTCCCACAGTTGAGAGGAAAAGTCCAGTGCTCATTGATTTCATTCCTTTTGGAGATCTTGTTATGAAGAAATCAAGCTGACCACTATAAGTAAATGATTCAGCTACGCCAACAAAAAAGAACTGTGGAATCAACACATAGAATTTCATAGGTAGAGTTGGGACAGTGGGACCCACAACTCTAACCACAGCCAACCTTTGTGCCTCCACAATTGCAGCAATTGTCATGGCCAAAATTGAAAAGACAATACCAATGGCTATTCTTTGTAGGTGGGTGAAGCCTACAAGTTCAAAAGAATGAAACCATATTAATTAGTTTTTGTTAGAATTCTTTCTATCTTTCTTCTTCTTCTTCAAAAGAGTATTGTTGCAAGTAATGAGCTTTAAAATATGGAAGTATAGTTTAATATGTAATTTATTAACTTACCATGTTTCCCTTTCCACCACTTCATCAACCTAATGATCACTTGGTCATAGAAAGCAGCACCAATCAATATGCCCAATATGTAGAAAGCTACTGAAAGAGCCTGCTGGGATTTTAAAATTGCCAATTGAGCTGTCCATTGTTGAAGCTTGTTGCACAGAGAAGGTAAGCACCTGTGAATGTATGCACCAGAAATAAATTGTGGAAGCCCAAATTGGCAATAGTCTAACCACCATCTTCACCTCCTCTACTTTAGTCACTGAACAAAGATTCCATCTGTTTTGAATCACTGAACCATCGCTCTCATAGTCATTTTTGTTTAAAATTGCAGCTTTGTCCAACCAACTATTTGAAACACAACAAAACCAATTAAAAATATGAATGAATGGTTTAGCTTTGCCATGTGTTTGATAATCTACATATTTGCAACTTTGTATACTTACCGAAATTGGTCTGTGTGATGTATTCTCACAGCAGTTTCAGTTGAATCTTCATACAAGGTATCAACATTGCTAGGATATTCAAGTTTCCTCTTCCTTAGAGCAGCAGCTATAACGTTGAGAACTTGAATGATGGGGCTTCCCGAGCATTTCCTGTACCTATACTTTGTAGTCCTTGATAGATAGATTAGTATCCCAACAAAGAAAAAGATAGAACAAAGCCCATATCCCCAACTCCGAGAAACATAGTCTTGTACGTAGATTCCCAAGGTGACACCAAGTATAGTTCCAAGACTAATGACGAAATAAAATCTACTAAAAAAGTAGTCCATCTTAGATTTTTCCTTCTTATCATTCTCATCGAATTGATCAGTTCCAAATCCTGATACATTAGCTTTAAGTCCTCCTTGACCCAATGCTATCACATATAGAGCAAGATTCAGAACTCCAACTTGAAACCCATTTGCTGGTATGCAACTACTACTATTAAGAGGGCAAGCAGGTGGGCGTAGTCCTGGGACTGCGCATGAGATTGATAAAATGGCCGAACCCTGAAACATTGAGATATCATAAATTAATTCATATACAAAAATATGAACTTCAATTTGAAAAGCATACATGTAAATTAATTAAAGGTGGTTCAATCAGAAGAATCAGTGACTTGGATGTAAAGGGTGCTGGGTGCAACTACTGTTGTGGGATGAGTGTTTGGTTTCTTTGTATAACATGATCAGATATATATGTTGTACTATTTTTAGCTTTTAATATTAATGAAGTTTTAGCAAAAAAATATATATTTTTTGCTCTTTTTCTGTCACTTACCACAGCAATGATCACTGCAGAAATGGCAACTGTCCAATATCGGCCTAAGAAAGTGTCTGCCACAAAACCACCAAGCAAACACAAGAGATATCCTGTGCCAGAAAAGTTTGATACAATATTTGCGGAAGTTGCACTAGGAAGATGCAAAGTGGGACCAGTGTAAGTCACGAGGTTGGCTGCGATTTGCATGGTAGTAAACCTCTCGCATGCCTCAGCAACTACACAAGTTTTGATCGTTAGTAAAATGAAAGACCATTTTTTTTTAATTCACATTAGCAATGAATAACATTCTTTGGTACCTAGGATAGAAGCTGCAGACAACCATCCTCCAGTTTTGGTCTTATCGGCTGGTCGACCCTTGTAGTCTATCGCATCAAAGCTTCTGGAACTCATTTTCCTCTGCTAGGAAGTAGAAAACAAGATTACTTAGAAAATAGTAAAATCACTTAACCTAGAATGAATTCAATGGAAATTCTCTCAAACAAGCAACCCAATTCGATGGAAATTCTTTTGAAGGTCCATAGATCTCAAAGGAGGCAGATTGATTTTCGTCGCAAAACTTCCATATGATTTAATAAACAACAATGAAGAATTGAAAAAAATCAAATACTATTTGGGTACTGTTTTCTATTGATAACAGAAGGTGACTCTCCTTTGAATGCATAAAGACTACTTGGTGAAATGCTTTCTATCAAAGAACGTAACTGCATGCATGCATGCTTGAAACCTAATAAGTATCTCTCTTTTAAAGGGTTTGATTCATAGAGTGCAACATTGTCATTTAAGAGAGAGAATGGTGCAGGCGTAGGCTTAAGAAATATATAGCTAGTAATAATAATAATTATAATAAAAAATAAGAAGAAGAAAAAAAAAAAAAGAGAGAAATTTAAATCAATTTTGCAAAATGACAAATTCTATCCACCCACAACAGAAAAACAAAAGAGATGATCGATCGATCACCTGAGACTTTGAAGAACACCCACAGTTTTCCTTGAGTGAATCTTTCTACAGGTTTCTCTTACAGGGACAAAGAGTCACTCAGCTCTTTGTTAGCTTTCTATGGAACCTTAGTAATGTATTTATATCACTCACAACAGATTTAGAACACAAGCATTGGCATGCCTGTAGTTACCGTAGCCAGCAAATATCACTCATGTTTCATGTTGCATGTTTGATATTTCATAAGAATGAAACTTGATTCATTATTATGATTATCTTGTATCTAGTCGGTGCTGATGCTGAACTAAGATTAGAGTGTGTCCTGGGTGAACCACTATTGAATATCTAGCGTTTTATTTTTTAAAGAAAAATATATAAAATCTTTCTGTAAGTATTTTCCAATAGAAAAACAATAATTAGGTACTACTGCATTAAAGATTTTAGTGTTCAGAGAATCAGAGGATGGGTATCAGCAAAATGGTAAGATGACTCTATTCCTAGGATACAGAGGTCAAAATTAATATATGCATTACACATTTACACCTCCTCAAAATCTTAATATGAACGGAATCTTGTCACTTTATTTTTCAAATGATAATTAGTGCAGCCAACGGCTGGACTGAGCAGCCGTACACCTATCCAACATCTGGACCGTTGAATGAAATGGTGCGGATTAAGGTGAGAGTACAACTGCCCATCCAACCGTTGGCTGCACATGCAACTGCTGCACTGAAGCAAAAGCGGTGAACGTGAAACCACATATTAAGTCTTGGTAAGTTTTTTTACCTATCATTTATTAGGAATAGAAAAGTAATATAACTAAATATTAAATCAATACTAACAACTTAATTTGGAAATTTAAAAAAATAATATGTTATACATTAATAAACGGTTATTAATGGCAATAAATAACATCAGAACTAGAAGTACTAAAGAACTCTAAATGTAATGTCAAGATAAGTAAAACCCGACAGATATAAGACAATTAGATTATAAGACTAATTAGATTATAAGAACTCTAAATGGAACTAAAATAAAGGTGCTTTGTCGGCTGCTTCATATTAATGATATTATGTTGAAAACCCACAGAGATTATAAAATTATTAAATAAAAAAGGTTGTACTTGTTTTAGTCACTCCTCTTCATTCCCAGTTTTAAATCCCAAATTATTCCAATGTTGAGAAAATTGACCATCTTTTGCATAATCCATGAAGAAATAAATAAAGAAAAATTATAGATTCCTTCTTCTTCTTTTCTTTTTTTCCCTTTCAGACATACAAAGCTTCAATAGTTGCTCCTACAAAAAATAATGACCACATAAAATAATACACGGCTCAATATTTTTAATTTTCCTATATAATTAATTGAACAATCAAAACCATTTTCTTCACCTCTTATAATTTAAATTCACAATCAGATTTGACTTGGCAAGAGAACTTTAGAATGCGTGAAAATGCATAATATATCTTTGCATGATTCATGACACATTCAATAATAGTAGAGAGTGAATAAGCATGTTGGAAGTCAAATAATACCAGGGATATTATCAATTATCATATATTTTTTTTATTTGTTTAGGGTGTTTTCCAAGTCATATGAGCATTCGATTTAATTATGATAATCATGGATTCACAAAACGATTCTATAAATTCAAAGTATTGTTCAAGAATCCTAATCCAACTATCGTATTTAATTTCAAAATATACAAGATTATTTTAAATATGTTATACAATTATGATTGATGACACAAAAAAAAATTTGTTTTCCTTTTCAATTTTTTTAAAATGAAGAGGAGCAATTCTATAAGCAAATGGTGCCGTGCATTAATGAAGCATGATGAAATGATTTCATACATAAGAGGATTGAATTCCATAAGGTATGCCTACCATGTCACATATAAAGTCACAAATATTTAAGTAGATAAGAGTCCGGAAAGCATTCAATTAGGACATTCATAGATGCATGTGTGATTCCAAAGTTTAAAACTCTTGCCTAATCGAATTCCCAAATATAACAAAACTATTTTAATTTCATTAAGCAATTATGATTTCTAAAGTTTTCTTCTGTTTTTTTAATGGAAAAGATTAGTTCTTTAAGTCAAGTGTTAGCATACACTACCCTGATGACTCAATGAATTTTCCCCCTCAAGAGTCTTGGTGATCGATGGATTTCAACTTGGAAATATTGTCTATTTCAGTTTACTATTAAATCCTAATCCATGAGATCGATCCATTGCATGCTTCATGGTTACACTCAAAAGTGCAGTTAAGATAGAGCTTCATGGTTACACTCAAGTGCAGTTAAGTTAACATGAGATCTTCTCATCTATCTCCATAGAATAGGGCTGCATCCTTTGATTCCGTAGTTAGTTTTTGTTTGATAGATTAAAGAGCCATAACACACCATTTCAGAAACAGAAACTGAGTGCTCTTCACGATTTTCAGTAAAAAAAAGAAAAACTCCATCAGGAAATGAAGGGTCCACCGGAAGGGACCACACCACCAGCACATCCTCTTACGGTTCAAACTCGGATTTCTTTCCCATCTTCTCTTTCTCTTTGATTGCATATATTCAAGAACACATAATATTTAACAATGGTGGGACGAAAGCGTGTCCATTTGAACCCACTGGCCTTCATGCGTGACTCAATTCTTGGTTAGGGTTTATGTGTCTGTGCAAGTGTTGATCGTATTGATCCCTATTTTCCTAAAGGTTGGAGACCACAACTGCAATTTTTTAAACGCATATATTGGAGTGGGTTCCATGAGTTTCACTGCAAAGTCAGGAGGGTGTGTATAAAAAACTCTTGATTTCTCTTAATCTAGCCAGGCTTGGAACTTCTGAGTCAGGCATTTGCGATTTACCATTTATTTAAATGATATGCATGGTCATATTACAGCTGCGTGTCTTTCTTCACAAAGAGGGTTTTTTCCATAATAAAGAGAAGAGAAAAGATCAGGCTTGCAGATCAACCTCTTGTTCTTAAGTTCTTTGTCAATTACAGCATTTCATGGAATCTGATAGTTACACCATTAATTTGTAAGAACAAGAAAATGTACTCACATTCTAATAAAGTATTTGTCGTTCCAATGGCTAAGATTGTATGTATTATCATTGTTGGCAACCAAAATATGAAAAAACATCATCTGCTATGCACAGTAGTGCACTTTTATTCCAAACAAGTGGTTGAGAAAACTTAAAAACTAAAAGAGTATTGATGATTTTTTTTTAAAATTCAGAATTAAACCATTAATCACTACCTTGAAGGGAATATATTTTAAGTTGGATTTTTGAAGTTCTGAAGCGATTATTTTGAGTAACCAGACCTTAGAACATATGAGATTGATGTGTATTTTCTGATCTCATGTTTGGTTTTCAAAACTGAGAAACCCTACCCAATTTGCCATCTCTTCGATGAAATTCGGATACAACCAACTTCTCTTATAAGTATCTTTCTTTCGAAGGAATCAAATAAGAACAGGTTTCTAATTCATAGAGTTCTCTTTGTGATCTTGTAGTTGAGATAGTTTTTGAGTTTCCTCGTGAGGTTTGTGGATCGGGGTTTGGTTAAGTAGTTTAAGATTGATCTGTTTGCTTTACGATTGTTGATGTTCGCTTTAATTTGCTGGTCGTAATCTTCTTAGATGGAGTTTTATTCGCCCAAAATGTTTGAACTGAACTAGTCGATACCATTACTTAGAAGCCGAGATGAGATCAGATTCAAAAGGAGACAAAATATACCAGAATACCTAGCACAAACATTCGACTATTAGGGTTTCAGCTGAGTAGTTGAGTGTAGAAAGCCACCGCATAAGTATCAATGGCTTCGGTTTTTATAATGCTTAGAATCCAAAATATACACTTTGAAAATTACATATAATATTACAATTGCCAATTTGAAGGAACAACAGAAAGAAGATAATAGGGGTATACAAAAACTTGTGTTTTTAAGGTATCATTCCCAATCAATCTTCCTCTGCAGATGTTGTTAGGGTTCCCGTTACTTTCATGGCATGTTTATCTTCCTCTTCAGCTGCAGACGTTGTTGGGGTTCCAATTACTTGCATGGCATGTTTCTCTTCCTCTTCAGGACTTGTAATAATAATTTCCATTTTTGCAGTATCCTTCATTGTTCTCAAATACCATAAGGCACAAAGAAGATAGAATATCAAGTTTATGAAGCTTAATGTTGCCAAAAGAGCATAATAGTAATATAGTTTCCCATAATTTATATTACTAGTTAGCCAACCACTGCCAACTTGAGTTCCAGTTGCCTGATTGATAATGGCCACAACGAGAGATGCAGAAAAGTATCCAAGCCCTATAGTTGAGAGGAAGAGCCCAGTACTCATTGACTTCATTCCTTTTGGAGCTCTGGTTATGAAGAAATCAAGCTGACCACTATATGTGAATGATTCTCCTATGCCAATAAGGAAATACTGTGGGAGCAATATGTAGAATTGTAAAGGCAAAGTTGTGACATCAGCTCCCACAGTTCTAACCACAGACATCCGTTTTGCCTCCACTAGTGCAGCAGTTGTCATAGCTATAATTGAGAAAACCATACCAATGGCTATTCTTTGTAGGTTGGAGAAACCTAAATTTTTAGATAGAAAAGAGTAAAACCATGTTAATTTTGGCTAAGAATTAAAAATAAGTACTCTTCTATAGGCTTTTTGAATTTTAATTCTAACTTGAAAAATAAATCTCTGGCCAATGTAGTAAAGTAAATGATCTATCACATTGTTAAACTTACCGTGTGTCCCTTTCCACCTTCTCATCAAGGGAATGATAACCCTATCATAGAAAGCAGAACCAATCAATATGCCAAAAATATAGAAGGTACTGAAAGATCCGGCTGGGATTATAAAATTTCCGATTGATCTCTCCACTGTTGAAGCTTGTTCCACAGAGAAGGTAATCACCTGCGCATGTATGCACCAGAAATAGATTGTGGATGCCCAAATTGGCAATAGTCTAAACACCATTTTTACCTCCTCTATCTTTGTTACAGTATTTAACTTCCAACGGTTTCTAATTAGAGAACCATTAGTTCCATAGTCGTCTTCCTCTATGATGGCAGCCTTGTCCAGCCAACTATGATGATAACGAAGAAAAAAAGAAAAAGAAAAGAAGATTTGTTATTTGAGACTGAAAACTTGATCCATGTGTTAGTGTAGATATGAATGAATATAACTCACTAAATTTGGTCTGTGTGTTTGATTCTTGGAGCCGTCTGAGTAGAGTCTTCATATAAGGCATTAATGTTATTAGGACACTTGAGTTTCCTCTTCCTTATGGCAGCAACCATCACAGTGAAAACCTGAACAATGGGGCTTCCCACGCATTTCTTGTACCTGTATCTTCTAGTGCGTGATAAATAAATGACTAATCCAAAAATGAAGAAGAAACAATTAAGTGCATATCCCCAGCTTCGGCTAACATTGTCTTGTACATAGACTGCAACTGATGAACCAAGTAAAGTTCCAAGGCTAATAAGAGCATAGAATCTACTGAAGAGGTAATCCATCTTGGTTTTCTCCTTCTTATCATTCTCGTCGAATTGATCAGTTCCAAATCCTGATACATTAGCTTTAATTCCTCCTTCTCCCAATGCAATCAAATATAAACCCAGATTTATGATTCCAATTTGGAATCCGTTGGCTTGTATGCATGAAACCCCACTATTAACATTACAAGTGGGTGGTCGTAGACCTGGAACTGCACACGCTATTGATAAAACACCAGAACCCTGCAATATTGATTGATCACAGGTAGTTAATTTGTCAAAAACAATTTCATAAACTTGTTCAACCTAAGATGCATAATGGGGGAAAAAAATTTAATGTGACCCAGTATATATATCTGTGTTATTTCTTGTACTTACCAGTGCCATGGTCAACGCGGCAATGATTGTTGTCCAATACCGACCTAAGAAACTATCCGCCACGAAACCACCAAACAAACATAATATAAATGCTGAGCCACCAAAATTTGATGTCATGTTGGCTGCAGTAGAACTAGGAAGATTCATCGTCTGAGTCAAATAAGTTATGAGGTTGCCTGAAACTCCCATTGCCGTGAACCTCTCGCATACCTCAATAACTATATACACAAGTTATGATCATCATTAGTAAAACAAACTAAGTTGGCCTTTTCTTTCTTCTTGGTTTATTTTTATTTATTTTTTAATTCAATTTGATAAGAACACTTACGTGTGCATAAATAGATGAATACCCTATCGTTATTTTCATATTATATATATACGATTATGTTTTCAGAACACTAACAATACAGTATTTAAAATTAACTATGCATGCGTAAAGGGGAAAAAATGAATATACCTAAAATAGTACTGGCAGACAACCATCCCCCAGTTCTTGTCTTATCGGCTGGTTGTCCCTTGTAGTCAATCGCATAAGTAATTTTTGGACTCATTTTCCTCACCTGAAAAAACGAATAACAATTTCTTTAAATAAAATAAATAAAACTGGATTCATTTTGGCACTCAATTGGTCCCAGGTAATGCACTTAATTTATCTGTAAACATCTAACCATTAAATTTTCTCTTGACCATGTAGGTCAAACCATGGTTGATCCAAGTTCTTTTAATGATCTACACTTATCAAAAGTAGAAGATTGAAGCATGAGTTCAAGTGAAGTTGGAATTTTGTATATAAGTAGAAACCAAATTAAGTCCTCAACTCATTTAAGAACTTTGAAGTCAATCATAACTTTCAAGTTGAGTAAAGGAAGTGAAACAGCAGAAAGAACCAGCTGCAACCATGAAATTACAATCTATGTTTGCAACCCAGAAAGAAGAAGAAAGAAATCATTGGCTTGCTTATCTCTCACCTGATGATAAGACACCTTCCTACGCTGAACCTTTCTTGTAGACCAACAAAAAATCTCTCACAACACCATTAATGTTTCTTATCTTCTCTCGACAGACAGGTCTCCCATGTAACCGCAGCTACTGTATTTATAACTTACACAATTTCAACAGAATCAACACCAACTCTAGCACGCATGTGTCAAAATCAACAAGAATACAAAAGCAAAGAGTGGTCCAAGATACCTTAGATACTTACGCTATATCTAACCAACTTGTAAGTGAAACTTCCTTTATTTGCTCTTATTATTATCTTTCTTTCTTTGGCAGGATCAAGTTGAATCTAGATATGTATATCATATCAAGATGTATAGAATCCTGATGAAAGATGATAAGAATCATCGTTGCATGCTTCATGTTGTTTAAAAATCTTCCTGTCCATGCGTTATATTTTAAATTATAAAAGTATTTCAACTTAAAAGCAGACTATGTTGAAAGTATAAAGAAGGTTTGCTGATTTTTTTTATTATTATTTATTATTTCACTTTTTTTTAGATATTACACATAAATTTTATAATAAGTATCACTATCTATTAATAATATCACAACATAAAAGAATAGTAGTTTAAGTTTTCTTCTAACCCTATGATGTTACAAAAGAACAAATTTTAAAGTAAGAGAATTTATGCTTTCGATATGTAGAAATTAAAAATGAATATAGTTATTTTTATCTAATTATAGAGAATGGTCAAACCTTTTTCATCAACTCGCAGAATATAATAAGAGTTTTTAAGTAGAATATAGTATTTTTCAATCAATTTATGTATAAATTGATTTCGATTTCATATAAAATTATTTTAAAATAAAAACGGATCTGTAACACACCAAATAACAAAAAGTTCAGATGAGAAAAGAATCAAGGAGAGACAAATAACTTAGAATATTCATCAGGTCAATGTTGAATCTGTAATCAAAGAAGATCGAACCAGACCTTTACCAACTCATCATAGCCGTTCTCATCTTAACCCAAATAAGGATGATGAAGGGATCTGGTCTTCACTCAAGATGAAGAAAAGAAACCTTGCTTTCATTTTTAGAGGGTGCGGTGGGTGGAGGGGATGGAAAAAGTTCCCAAGTTTGGAAATCCGTAACAATTAAATTTAATGAGGTAAAATTTTTCAGGATTGTCAAAAACCTCCCTAATTTATAAATTTTTAATCCAATAAGGGTTGGTTTTTTAATTTTTTATTTATTTATTTTTTGTAACTTGTTACTATGGGGTGGGAATTAAATTACTAACATATATATATGACCCCGAGTAGGTGCAAACCCAAGACCTCCCCATCATTGACACAATGAAGGTTAGTTCTTGTATAGGTGATGCAAAACTTATCTAGATCTTAATGTCGGATGATATCCGTGCAAGCGCGATAAAAAATTCCTTTAATTTCATTCAGAGCTTTCTAGCCTCAAGGTTCACAAAATATGGTCGTAACAGCAATTACAACCACCACAGCCTAACTCGTTCTTCTACTTTCACTAGCGATCTCCACCAACGATCGATGTCCAAGAAACCCCAGCCAAGATCTCTCACATAGCTGTCGCTATAAGCTTGTTTGGTGATCGTGGCACTTCGGGTTTTTCTTTCTTTCTTTTCCCTTTTTTTTTCCCTGTTTCTAAGCATTGACATGATGAAGGAATCTCTTGATGCAAGGTTTTTCGAGTCTATATCCTCTCCACCCAGGCAGGTTGTCCACCCATCCTCCCACCCTGTTGAAATATGGTTATTTTATGTAAAAAAGGAGAAGAGAGAGAGAGAGAGAGAGAGAGAGAGAGAGAGAGAGAGAGAGAGAGAGAGAGAGAGAGAGAGAGTCACAGCTAGATAGAGAGTGTGTGACACCAGGGTTACGTGGTTTGGTTGAAGTTAACAACCTACGTCCATGGTAGAGAATGCTGTTATATCTTTTTATGTTATTGTAACTAAGTTGTGCATGGCTTTATATAGAAAAGCTACAAGAATTTTACTGAGTTACAATAATCTCTTGAATATGCAACCACCTTCAAATAAGAGTTGAAACTTTGAGATAGAGATAAGACTCTGGTGAAGATCTTTGAGTGTTATTAGGTCGCCTTTACTTGTTGCATAAATTTTCTCTGTGATCTTGCAATTTTATGAGATTGAATCCATGTGGGACTCTTGGTGATTCCCTAACACTCACAGTGAGTATGACACAACCCTGCCCATGGTACAAGGGCAGGCCCATGTGTGAAAGAGGAGGAATGAGAGGATGGGCAATTGGGGGGTTCCTTCTTCATTCTTGAATCCTCATTTGACCAAGAGAAGAAAATTAAAATAATCGACCATAGAAACGAAAACCGGTTTTCCATTTTCTTCTTTGTTCTCTTTTAATTTCTTAGGAGTACCCAAATCTTTTTATGGTCCATTTTAACAAATCTCTATATGATCCGCTGAATCTTTAAAGAAGTAACTAATCCAATAGCAGGTTTTTTTCTGGGTCAAATACATAGCAAATTCTTTGATACCACAACAATATTTTTGTAATTCTTCATTGACAAAGTGGGGAAGATAAATACAATGTTCCAGTTATAATCATTCATAATCTTACTCTACAATTACAAGGTTGCCCTCAATTTGCATAGCATGCTTCTCTTCTTTGTCATAACTTGTAAGTATGCTTTCTGTTTGTGAAATATTCTTTATCCCACTTATGTACCATATTGCACAAAAAACATAGAAAATCATGTTTACAAAACTTAATATTGCCAAAAGACCATAGAAATTGTATAATTTTCCATAGTTTATGTTACTAGTTAGCCATCCACTGCCGATCTTGGTTCCAGTCACTTGGTTGACAATAGACACCAAGAAGGTGCTAACAAAAAATCCAACTCCAATGGTCGAGAGGAAAAGCCCAGTGCTCATTGACTTCATCCCTTTGGGAGATCTAGTCGTGAAAAAATCAAGTTGACCACTATATGTGAATGATTCTGCCAGGCCAACAAGAAAGAATTGTGAAATCAAGATATAAAATTTCATAGGCAAAGTTGTAACATTGCCCCCCACGACTTTAACTATTGCCAATCGTCTTGTCTCTACAATGGAAGCAACTGCCATTGCTATCATTGAAATAATAATGCCAATGCCTATCCTTTGTAGGTTGGTAAAGCCTGTAAATCAAAAAGAACAAAATCATATCAATTTTGGAATAGATTAAAAAATAGTACTTGTTAGGGTTTAAGCACACGGTTTGCTTACAGCATTACACCTTGACTACCTAGTTTGGAATATCCAAATTGTTGCTTTCAACTAGTATTTACAAACACTAGGTTCTACAGTTAATTAGGCTCTCCTATAAGGCCCATTACACGGTTGAATCGCAACCAATCTGCTGGTGACCTATATTAGAACATAAGTTGGGAAAAACTCAAATACCTCAACAGTACTCTCGCATAGATTGCCCTTTTAAGGTTTTATTCTTATTTTTGTTTTGAAAAAGAAAAAAAAAAAGTTTTACGTACTCTTTGTAATTACTCTACCATGTATTTTTTTTATGATATGTATATGATACCTACCATGTTTTCCTTTCCACCTCTTCATCAAGGGAATGATTATTCTATCATAGAAAGCAGAACCAATTATTACACCAGCAAGATAGAAGATGTTGAAAGAGCCTGCTGGGATTAGAAAGTTCCCAATTGATCTCTCTAATGTTGAAGCTTGTTCCACAGAGAATGTGAGCACCTGTGAATGTATGCACCAGAAATAGATTGTGGAGGCCCAAATTGGTAGTAGCCTAACCATCATTTTCACCTCCTCTACCTTCGTTACTTTACATAATTTCCATCGGTTTTGAATCACTGAACCATTAGTATCATAGTCATCGTCATGGATTATAGCAGCCTTATCCAACCAACTTCAATGAAATCAAGAATAGAATTAGTTAAAACAAAAGCTATTTCTTATTGACTATATATCATGTAATCAGAGAATGTACTTACTGAAGTTGGTCTGTGTGATGGATTCTTGGAGCAGCAGTATCAGCAGTATCAGTTGAGTCATGATACAAGGTATCACTGTTGGTAGGACATTTGAGTTTCCTCTTCCTTATAGCAGCAACCAAAACACTAAGAACCTGAGCAATTGGACTTCCCACGCATTTTCTGTATCTGTATCTTCTGGTCCGAGACAGAAATAAAAGCGTACCAAAAAAGAATGCGAAACAACAAAGCCCATATCCCCAACTTCGACTAACATTGTCTTGTACATAGATTGCCACTGTAACACTAAGACATGACCCAAGGCTAATGAAAGGATAAAATCTACTGAAGAAGTAATCCATCTTGGATTTTTCCTTCTTATCATTCTCATCAAACTGATCAGTTCCAAATCCTGATACATTAGCTTTAAGTCCTCCTTGTCCCAATGCCATCACATATAAGGAGGTGACCAAAACTCCAACTTGGAATCCATTGGCTGGTACACATGTACTACTATTGGGGTCGCAAGGGGGTGGACGTAGTGATGGCATTGCACATGATATTGATAAAAGGGCAGCACCCTACAACACCATTAATTCACATTATATACTTTATTACCACATCGTTATTAATGAAAAATAGTAAAACATTTTGACATGATGACTCAATATCTTCTCTTATATTTTTTATACTTACTAATGCAATGATTATTGAGGAAATGGCAATTGTCCAATATCGACCTAAGAAACTATCAGCCACAAAACCGCCAAACAAGCAAAACATAAATCCTGCACCACCAAAATTTGAAACAATGTTGGCTGCAGTTGAACTTGGAAGATGTAAAGTCCCAACTGCGTAAATCACCAAGTTGGCTGAGATTCCTGCTATTGTGAACCTCTCGCATACCTCAAGAACTGCACATATTTTGATCATCAGTAAATCAAAGAGCCTATCACAGACATGCATGGAAACACATAAAATGCATGCCTATACATATATGAAAGAAGAAGAAAAAAAATCATTTCCTATCATGCTCGTGTGGCAATATTATCCCAAAATTATGTTTTCTCAACCTCTGTAATACAATATTTAAACTAGCTATATATGCATAAGATAGATGAGAGGAACGTACCCACAATAAAGGCTGCAGACACCCATCCTCCAGTGAATGTCTTGTCAGTTGGTTGTCCCTTGTAGTCTATCGCATAAGTAATTTTTGAAGCCATTTTCTTCTCCTAAGAAGCATAGGAAAATATTTCTGATTATGTTATACTATACCTGGATTAAATCAGCGATTCAGCAACAGGCATGCCTTCGTTCTTTTTTTTTTTTTTTTTTTGGAGGGTGGAGGGGCGTAAAACAAGCATTCTTTCAAGCAAAGCATCTAATTATAAATGTGAAACCACCAAATCTTCATCTCCTTTATTTTAAATTTTTTTTTTAATAATCTCGTTACCCTAACCCATGTTTTTTCATTGGATGGGCAGTTCCTCACTTACACCATGTAAGAACATGTATTAAGGAGTTGGGTTTTTCCAAAACCATCGGGGAGAGATTGATAGAATGGAGATAGCCAAAGAATGGAAACACCAGCAATCAACCGTCCTTTAACTGGTCTGTGGGAACCATTTCAGAAAGTAATCTCGTAATACTTAGTTTTCATTAAGGAATATAAACCATCCCTTTCTTACCCAAGGAAAGGATAGACGACCTACACATAATGAATAAAGGAAAACGAAGAGAGGAAAGATTATTTCAGTTTTGCAACAGAATAAGAAAAGAGAGAGAGAGAGACTCTGACCTGAGAGACACTCTCACCTGACAATCGGAAAACATGCCACCTTCCTACGCCGTAGGTTTCTGCTCTCTCTTCGTATATATAATAAAATAAGAATTGTAGATTTTCAAATGGTTGATATGTGAGCCATGTTGCATGCACGATTCATATTTTAATAGAAGTTCACGTAATGGGCTCTTGATTCTCTGCATGTTTCTCGATTCTTGACGTACGTACGATCTACTTTCCTCTGGTCTTGTATCATTTGAGTGTGGAAAGGATTTTTCACATATATGTACTGTGCAAATGCTAATCTGAGATTCTGAATGTGATATGGCTGGAAACAACTGAGGTGCGTGTTGGATTTTGTTAGAGATAACCATGGACTCTCACATGTGATGACAACTAAGTATGCTGAGGTTACTGAACTCCCACATGTGATAACAGAATTGGATTGGATTAGGGTTTTAAAGAGAGGGTTAGACTCCTGGCAAGCCAACTACTTATAACCCTAATCCAATTTCTTGTAGCTACTCTACACAAGAATCCTTCTCAAACTCATGTAATCTCAATATGAATCATGCAAGGCATAGGTCCACCGTATACATATCACAATCACCATAACTAATGAAGCCTACACTACGTATAGTGGACGTAGGTATCATTAATCACCTTTTTTTTTTTTGGTAACTCAAAAGTTTATTGAGAGATAAAGCAGAGGGTTACACAAGGCATCCTGATTACATAGATCTAGGAGCCAAGATTCAGCAAGTTGTCAAACTGTCCGGCCTGCTGAGGACAAGGCATGATGTGCTAGGGAAGTCACAACTAGGTTTGCAACCCCACTGATATGTTTGAAGCTAATAAAGATGAAATCTCTTGATATGTATCTGATTTCACCAATGATATCCTGAATTTCCAGCGGAGGAATAAGAGACTGGTCATTAATCAACTTTACTAGCTGAAGACAATTTGATTCTATTTCACAATGTAGAAACCCTTGCTGAACTGTAAATTTGATCCATTCCTTCAGTGCTATAGCTTCTCCCATTAAACCGATGTAACACTGGCCTGATCAGAAATTGCAAATATGGGGATACCTTGGTGATCACGTAAGATATACCACAGTCCTCCAAATTGTGTATTGCAAGGTAGTGTTGCATCAATATTTAACTTATAATGAGGAGACTCCGGAGGTAACCAGATTCTGCTGATTTGAACCGCAAGTGGATTTGCTTGAGGAGAGAAAAGTCCTGGACTTGCGGCAATAAAGTCAGAGAATGCCTTATGAGCCATAATTTCCTCAGGTTTGGGTGAACGCATCCCAAAAGTAAGATCGTTTCTAGCCAACCAAATAGACCAACAAATGAAGGAGAATAATGAAAATGTTTCTTTTTTATCAGATTTCGAGGGAAATACCTTCATCATCCAATTTGCCAATATCTGAGGAAGTTTGGGACAGTCCAAGAGCGATATTTTTAGTGACAGGTTGGAACCAAACCAAACAGCACGGGAATGTGGACAATCAAATAGCAAATGATCAGTGTTCCTTTGGGTGTCCACATCGCCTGCAGCAGGGATCGATTGGGATATTATGTTTCTTCAAATTCACTCTAAACCCTCACATCTAGACTTTTTCTAAAGTTCTGCCCGAAAATACATTGGTTTAATAAGATGGAGAGGAGATGGTCACAAAACTGCAGTTCGGATGAATCAAAGTTGGCGTAGCTTGATTTTCCTTACAATCCAACTTGCTATTTCTCTAAGTCATTTTATCAATGATATTGGAAAAAAAAAATTGGAAATTGTTTTCATGCATGACCACGTGAATACCCAAATTAGATAAGCGTAGTTATAACACCCCCCCCCCCCCCAAAAAAAAAAAAAAACCTTTGATTCATCCTCTGGTTGTGTAATTAAAATGATCCTCTTTTAATCATTTGCAACATGAGTAATGTTTAACTCTCAGTTGATTAGATACTAGATAGTGGCGTTTGGAACTAGTAAAATTGCGCTGGTTCAAAATTTTTCTTCCTCAAGTTTTAATCTTGAAAGATGCATGAAAAGCGATAGAGGCAATTACCATGACGTAAAAATTCCAAATTGAAAGACAATGAGATCACAACAGGAGATTGATCAATGCCGCATAGTTTGTACACGGGATGCCCATATACTGAAGAATATAGTGTTTTAAGAAGCTCAAGACACCAAGAGTTTGGGTCCACCATCTTTCCTTTTGTGTATTTATGTAACAAAAGCTCTTATCATGCATGAATGTGTTTTATATTGTGAGGTTCAGTTAAAGAAGATATATACTAAAATTCAACTTCTTGCTCTGGGAGATTTTTAACAAAATTTCTTTCTTAAACTGATATAGAAATTCTATATAACTAGTGTAATTAGATTTCACAGACACGATTACAATAGCTTGTCGTTGTCTATGTCTTTAAAGGAGAGAGTTCATTTGCAAATAGGGGAGTGCAAGAATGAGTTGTAATGGAGTAGTTCCATAATAAGAGGGACAGAGGGTTGCCAAGACATCAAATATATATAGAGAGAGAGAGAGAGAGGGAGGAGTAATAAAGCACACATCAACTTTTTATTATAACAACAAAAATTCGTACAATATGATGATTATAAAAAAGAAGATAAAAGGGGAAAGTGGGAAAGTGGGAAAAATAAAGACATCAGTTGGTTACATATAAATCATTCAATATCTCACTATTCAATTGCTTGGGTTCCCCCCATCTGTATAGCCGCATGTTCCTCTTCTTCTTCTGAACTTATAATATTTTGTATTTGTGAACCAGTTTTCAGTGTTTTCACATACCATACGGCACATAGAATAAAGAAAATCAAGTTTATGAAGCTCAAGATAGCCAGTAGAGCATAGAAGAAGTATAATTTCCCATAGTTTAAGTTAGTGGTGAGCCATCCAGTGCCAGGTTGGGTTCCGGTCACTTGGCTGACTATGGTCACCAAGAAGGTACTGACAAAGAACCCAAGTCCTACAGTTGAGAGAAAAAGTGCAGTGCTCATCGACTTCATCCCTTTTGGAGAATTGGTTATAAAGAAATCAAGCTGACCACTATATGTGAATGATTCAGATAGACCGACAAGGAAAAATTGAGGGATCATGATGTAGAATTGCATAGGCAAAGTTACGAGATCACGACCGGCAACATTAGCCACGGCCAACCTTCTTGTCTCTAGAATTGAAGCAACTGTCATGGCCAAAGTTGAAATTACAATGCCAATGCCTATTCTTTGCAGGCTACTGAAACCTGCAAATTCAAAGAAATGAAACCATATTAATTTAATACATTCACATAAACTTACACTCTAATAATTAATCTACTGTGTGATTAATGCTATATCACAACTACGTACCATGTTTTCCTTTCCACCTCTTCATCAATGGAATGATTATCCGGTCATAGAAAGCAGCTCCCAGTAATATACCAGCAATATAGAAGATATTGAAAGAGCCTCCTGGGATTAAAAAGTTTCCGATTGATCTCTCTAATGTTGAAGATTGTTGCACAGAGAAGGTGAGCACCTGCGAATGGATGCACCAGAAATAGATTGTCGAGGCCCAAATTGGCAATAATCTTGTAATCATTTTCACCTCCTCTACCTTTGTGACTGTACATAGTCTCCATCGGTTTCGAATTATTGAACCGTCGGTCCCATAGTCATTTTTATCTATGATTGCAGCCTTGTCCATCCAACTACAATACAAGAAGAAGGAGAAAAAAAAAAGGAAATTAGAGAGGGAGAAGACAGTCTAGTTTCATGCAAATATATATATATCTGATATGAAGGTCTTCAATGATGACTCAATATTTATTATGTACATACCGAAGTTGGTCTGTGTGTTGGATTCTTGGAGCAGTAGTGTCAGTTGAACCACCATATAAGGTATCAATGTCGTTTGGGCTCTCGAGTTTTCTCTTCCTTATAGCAGCAACCAAAACATTGAGAACTTGAACAATGGGACTTCCCACACATTTTTTGTACCTGTATCTTCTAGTCCGCAATAGATAGAAGAATGTTCCAATAATGAATGCGAAACAGCAAAGTCCATATCCCCAGCTTCTGCTAGCATAGTCTTGAGCGCCGATTCCCACTGTGACACTAAGTAAAGACCCAAGGCTGATCACGAAATAGAATCTACTAAAGAAGTAATCCATCTTGGTTTTTTCCTTCTTATCATTTTCATCAAATTGATCAGTTCCAAATCCAGATATATTGGCTTTAAGTCCTCCTTGTCCCAATGCAATCACATATAGAGCAGTAACCAAAATTCCAACTTGGAATCCAGTGGCCGGTATGCATGCACTACTATTGGGGGCACAAGGGGGTGGTTGTAGCGATGGTAATGCACATGATATTGACAAAAGAGCACATCCCTGCGACATTGAATTGTAATTTTTTTGCTTACAAATGACCTTTTAGCAAAAAGAAGGAAAAAAGAAAGAAAGAAAGAAAGAAAAGAGAACACCTTCTCTACTATTTTGAATACTTACGATTGTTATGATTAATGAGGAAATAGCAATTGTCCAATATCGGCCTAAGAAACTATCAGCCACAAAACCACCGAGCAAACACAACATAAATCCAGCGCCACCAAAATTTGACACGATGTTGGCTGCAGTTGGACTAGGAAGATGTAGTGTGCCGACTCCATAAGTCACCATGTTGGCTGAAATTCCCAATGTTGTGAACCTCTCACATGCCTCAAGAGCTACACAAGTTTTGGTTGTTAGTTAAACAAAATATAAAATATGTTTTTAATTCTACCCTTCACATACATTGTGCAAAAATAATAACTATACATTGTATATAGATGAAAGAAAGACATACATACCTACGATAAGAGCTGCAGACAACCATCCTCCAGTTTTCGTCTTATCAGCTGGTTGTCCCTTGTAATCAACCGCGTATGTAATTTTTTTACTCATTTTGCTTTGCTAAAAAACATATAACAAACATTTTTAATTAGGAAATGATTAAGAAATAGAACTTGAATTCCTTCAAGAATTAAAGAGCCTATCTTCACTGCCAGATGAGTCCAGATCCTCTTCACCTGGCAGGAGATTCGCCATCCACCTGCCCCTTTGGATGGGCGACACATGGCCTATCCACAATATATAGACAACCCAACTCAGAGGGAGGGGGTGGGCGAACGCCCTACCTGGGCAGAGAGGATCTCAACTTCTGCCAGTTGATGTTCATGAAGAAGAAGAAGAAGAAGAGAAGAGAAGAGAAGAGAAGAGAAGAGAGAAAGAGAGGGGGGTTATCACCTGGCTCTTCACACTCTCACTTGAGAAGTGAAAAACACACGATCCTCCTAAGCCGCAGCTTTCTACACTTTCTTGTAAGAGCAAAGAGTCTCGCAAATCATATTTCTTCTCTCTTTGCTGGTTTCCTTGGAACCCTAACTATGTATTTATACGTATTGCCATGGGTGAGAATACAAGAAGCCTCACGCACGAAGATATTTGCTACTATCTACAGTAAAAAGATAATAAAAACATAAAACAATAAGATTTGGCAATCTTTGGATGGTTGATCTGTGTGCCAAATTGCCAATGTTGATTTCAGTACGTACTAGTTCCCTCCCGTGTGGTTCTTGATTCCTTGCATCTATGTTGACGTCGTATCTAGTTTCCATTGACTTTTGTCTAAGCGTGGAAAGGGAATTTTCTCATACAGATTCTATGCATATGCTATTATCTAGATTGTTTTAAGAGTTTGGGTGCAGCTAGCTATCCCACTTGCAAACACCTCAGCGGAAACCCATGATGATGTTAACAGTGACAGAAAAATGATTCGGATTCTTTCTTCTTATTAAGAATCTCAGCAAAGGTTTTCTAAATCCAAACTATAATATCTGAAAATAGAAAGGGAGAGTGAATGTGTTTGTGTGAATGCATTTTTTTATTATGAGATTCGTGAAAGATGCCATACATAGTTTGCTCAGATTCTTGCTTGTTGTAGAGAACCCTAACGAGGCTTGCTTCTTCTTCGAAAATATAATAATTAATAGTGAATAATTGAGTTTTAGTGATTTGTTTTTAGGGTAGACATGATAATAGAAGTATTTTGATATTTATTTTTTTTTTAAGAGGGTTCATTCCCTTGATTGAATGTTGTCGTGGTATCAGTATCATTCACTTTTTTGAAGAAAGAAACTTTATTCTTTTCCTTTTCTTTATTTGTTTAGTAACCAGATGAAGCTAGGCAATTAATCTTCCATGAATCATGATGGAACAAATATGATCATTTATCGAAATACGAAACCCTAATTCCGTTGATTTTATAAATAGAGAGCTACACAATGAAGCTCTATAGAAATGGTGAAGCACATGAACAAGACAAATTTCTCCTTTTTTTTTCTTTTTCTTTTCTTTTCTTTTCTTTTCTTTTCTTAATTTTTTTTTCTTTTTTTCTCTTTTTATTTTTTTTTTTTTTTTTTGTCCAAAGAATAATACAAGTCTTATGTGGCTCACACGTACTCGAAGGCTACATCCATGACCAAACAAGTGAAAATCTTGCTTCACAAAAAGACTAAAATGCCGAACACGTAAAAATTCCCAAAAAAAAAATGAATCTTCGGAACAGCTTAGGCTCTTTTTGTATCAATTCTCTTTCTCATTAATTTTTTAATGTTTTTTATTTTTATTATTTATTTTAAATCCTATTTTTGTTTAAAAGAATAGAATACTCCTCCTTAAAAAAATCCATAATAGACTTTTTATCAATAATGGATTGTGGGTAGAAAACTCATTCTATTCATTTTTGTACAAGTTACTTAAAATTCAAATGCAAATTGAGGGCATTAATAGTAAAAACACGTTCTTTGATGTAAACCCTATTATTTCTTTATTTTCTCATTCCCAAACTTTAATGGTATGTTCTCAGTTTTCATTATCATCTTTTATTCATTTTTTATTTAAGACATACGAAGCTTACTTTTGCATTCGATCTACTTTGGATAAAAGCCACCAAAGCACTTTTCATTTTTGACCAAAAATAATTTTTTATATTCATTTATTTTAAATAGACAAAAAAGAAAATGAAAATTGACCCAAAAAAAAAAAAAAAAACTAGCACCCACAACCAATTATTTCAAATAGCTTGAAATTCCAAATGTGGTCAACGTTATAGAGGATAATTCAGGCACATTTAGGGCCAGAACATTTTATACAGTGAAATTTATCTTCACTGCAACTGATTCTTCCTCTTGTGTTCCCATTGGCCTCTTGCAGGCAAAGGAGCTTGCTATCGGACGAAAATCTATTGCCTTTAAAATCATGAAATTACAATTAATGTATTATATGCAATGTCTATCTCTCAACTTAGCATCTCTTTTTAAACTCCTTCTTTTTCGTTTCTTTATTAACATCACATATGTACACTTATTAAGACCTCTTTGTTGAGGTTTGACAACTGTGTTGTCTTGCATATTTCTAGAACAAAGAATACTAACGCCGATTTCTTGGCTAAGGGAGCCGTTATTTAGGTATGTCTAAAGTTTGGTAGATTCATCCACCTAGAGGTCTTGATCCTTTGTACTATGTTCCTGCTGTGAGGATTTCCTCAGACTTGTTTCTTTGAATGCATTTCATTTTTTGTGTTTGGCAAAAAAAAAAAAAAACATATGTATACTTGCTAGCAAGGAAATTAGTTCTATTTACAAAGAGTTTGCATTGTTTTCATAATCCATATTTGAAGAAGGATAAAAACAACAACAACAAAAAAGATACGGGGTAGGGAGTAGGGGTGTAAATGGATAACTGAAATCCCCTTTCGAATTCGCATCCGCATCCATTTAGGGGTATCCGAATCCGTCCAATAAAATTATCCAATTAAATTACTTATTTATATTTATTTTTCTTATTTTTTACATGTGATATGTGACTATTTTTTTAGATTTTTTATTAAAATATTTACAAAAGTTGCTAAATTCTTAAATTTCACAACTAGCCATCACAATAAAATGGTAAAGATGTAAACAAGTAGTCAAAAACTTATATTCAATCTGTATTCATGCCCATTTAGAAGAATCTACTTAAGAAAATAACTATCCGATTATCATCCGAATCCGACTAAATCTGTTTGGAAAACCGATAGGATATCATCTAAATCCGTCAGAATATAATAGGATGCGGATATGGTATTACCACTATGTGATCCGAATCCGGTCCGTTTACACCCCTAAGGAGAAAGCAAAGACATGTATTGATTAGGCACCATTCATTCACAATCTTCCTTATCTACAAAAGCTATAGGGGTGTGCATGTCATCCACCTATATGGCATGTTTTTCTTCCTCAGTGAAACTTACAATGATGTTCTCTGTTTATACATTTTTCATTGTCCTTCTATACCATAAGGCACAAGAAAGATAGAATCCCAAGTTTACAAAGCTTAAGATGGCTAGAAGTGAATAAAAGTAGTATAATTTCGAGCACATATTTTATGTCACTAGGTAGCCATGCTTGGCCAACCTGGGTTCCAGTCATCTTGTTGATTATGGACACTAGGAAGCTACTCTCGAAATACCCAAGTGCTAAAGTTGAAAGGAGATCTGGTTATGAAAAAGTCAAGCTGAAATGCCTCTCTTAGGCTAACAATGAAGGACCTTGTGTTTTCATGCATTTATCTTTTGTATTTCCGTCTTTCTTTTGATGTGTCTTTATTTCCTTTCAAGTTCATGAATGAAGTTTTTCAGTTTCGTACCAAAAAAAAAAAGTTGTCACATTGCCACTTGTAGCTCAAGCAACTGATATTCTTTTTATCTATGTGATATTGCAGTAATTATTAGAATTTGAATAATCCTCTCTACCGAACCTGTCTATACAACCATATACCCACGAAACCACACTCATGTCAGACATGATGCCAATGACTATTCTTTGCAGGTTCGAAAAACCTACAAGTCAAACCATTCAAGTTAAAAGTAAGCCGTTTACAAGTCTCAAATTTTAGAATAGAAAAAACAAAATTCCAATGACATGAATATCCTTCTAATCTTGTGTTTTATGATTCATCACACCTACTATGTTTTCTTTTCCACTGTAATGATCACTCAATCAAAGAAAGCAGAAGAAAAGAATATGCCCGCAATGTAGAAGAGATTGAATGAGCTGCTGGGATTTGAAATTTCGATTTCTTGATTGATCTCTCCAAGGTTGAAGCTTGCTCCACGGAAAAGGTGACTTCCTGTGCTTGTATGGCCTAGAAAGAGACTTTGGGGGCCCAAATTGGTAATAATCTAGCCATCATTTTCACCTTCTCCACCTTTGTTATTGAACATAGTCTCCAAGGGTTTCGAATCACAGAACCATTAGTCCCAAAATTGTAGATTGTTTGGTTGCTTGGGGTGAGAAAGTGAGAAACAAGCTTTTTTGAATCAAGGAAACTTGTTTAGTGATGTAGTAGCCAACTTTCCCACCCCAAACCATTTTAAAACTTCACAAATTTTGTGGGATTTTGTGAAAAAGTTTGAAAAAGTAAAAAAGTGAGATCCACCTGTGTCACTTTTTTCATAAAACCCATTCATTTTCTTTCCTTTTATTTTTTCTCACCCCACTACACATGGGGCCCACATTTTTTTTTTTTTCCACCCTACGTTTGCAAACAAACTCAGCGGACCGAATTGATTAGCATTCATAACCATAAAACATACCATATATATAGCATTTCCTAGATAACTTGTTGATTCATCAATGAAAAGTAAGATAATAATAAAGCAAAAACAATTATGGTCAAGTGGTCAAAAGTGGTCTCTTCTTTGCTACATATTTTCCTTACAACCAACGAAAGTATCTGCTACGAAACAGATGGATTGGAAAATCACTCATTGCGAAAGAAAACGATGTTGTGGATAATTTTTTTAACGAAATTAGCAGCAAAGGGCCGTCTGCTCTTTTTCAATCTAGTAGAGTAGTAGGGATTTTCAAGAGATTGAGAATGATGAAATGGGTTGACCTAGTTCCAAATTCTTAACAAAAAAATGTAGTTCACTGCTTGTGGGGGAAGTGATTTTATATATATGTATCCTTAATTCCCTACTATACACATAAATATTTTGACAATTAGTTCTTTTCTTCCTAGAATAACCCAGGTTTAAAGCCTCAAAGCCTCTCCTGATCAGTCATGTTCTTGTTGTGGATTGATTTGTGGCGGTGATGGGAGGTTTGTTGACCACAAATCTGCCAAATAAAATGCCTACTAACACTCCTGTTAGCAAGTTTGGTGTTGTAATGGCAGATTTAGAACTTATCCCTCCAAACCCATTGGTTAATTACCTTACGTACTACTACTACCTCACAGCGCCCATCAGTAGCTACTCTCTACCGTTACGATCTTGCGGAGGAGAACGAAAATCTTCAAACCGCTATCTCAGAATTAACCTTGTAAGAATTCGCATTGGGTTTTCTTTTTGATGTTTTTTGCAATGTGGGTCATGAAAGATGATGGAATCGTGGAAACCGTCTTTGTCGCTCCTTCTCCCTCCAATCGAAAACCGTCTTTAAATTTTCCTTGTTCTGGGCATTACTGAAGAAACCCAGATAGAAAATACGAGGAAACGTTTTCGTTGCAGAGAGAGGTGTTCGCTTTCTCTCTCCTGTTCTTGGGAAAACTCATTCTGGTTTCTAGTCATGGCAGGAGGAGGGAGTGGTTCCGAAAGGGAGCTCGACCAGACACCCACTTGGGCCGTTGCCCTTGTTTGTGCTATTATCATTATCATCTCCATTGTTCTGGAAAAAGTTCTTCACAGGGTTGGCGAGGTGAGCATCTCCTAAACGTTTATAGTTGACATTAATTGGATCCTTAATGAGGAATTCATTGGGTTTTATTTTCGTTTGATCCTTAATTAAATTGGTGTTCCCTTGGGTCCTCAACCCGTACTTGCTGATAATTAATGGTCTTTGGATTCCAGTTTTTTACGAAAAGACACAAGATGGCTCTGTACGAAGCTCTTGAGAAAGTTAAAGCTGGTAAAACTGCACTTGGTGCTTCCTCACAACAATGTGTCTCGGGGGTATATTTAAGAGAACAAAAATTGGGAATGGAAGAAGTTTTTTAATTTGTGCTGTTTCTTCTCGATTTGATGAGTTTTTTTTTTTTTTTTGGTACCATTCAGCAATAACCAAGTAGTTCCCCTCCTTTTCCGTTAAATTTTGCAGAGCTGATGGTTCTTGGTTTCATTTCTTTGCTTCTTACATTCGGCCAGAGCTACATTTCCAGAATATGCATTCCTTTAAAGTTTGCAAATACAATGTTGCCATGTATCAATGAGGATATCCACAAGGAGGATTCACACAAGGAGGATGAACATCACCGGAGGCTTTTATGGAATGAACACAGATTCTTAGCTGGTGGTGGTGGTGACGGTCCCCGTTGCAGAAAAGTAAGTGCAACTTGGAGAGCATATATCTTTGAATACTGAATTCATGTTGCTTGATTGATATTAGGGTGGTATTGAAATGACACAAGCAGTCCGCTTTTTGATTTCTAAGATGAAATACTCAAAGATTATTTAACATGGATAGAGCTACAATATAATGAATTTTGGAATCCATTGCCCAATTGTCTTCCCACCTATTTGCTTAATAAGCATATCTACATCTATAGGATAAAATGCAAGAAACCTGTCCTCTGGTTTTGAAGAAAACTTTCTAGTTTTTATTCTGATAAAAATGCTTAATCTGGATGCAATATTTCCTAGAGTATCATGTTCTTGGGAAGTACTTTATCCAAAACTCCAAAAAGCATAGTAAAACTGGTTCAGGTTTTGTCTTTCAGAGAAGTGGAAAAATATCTTTTACCACTGGATCAGGTACACACTGAGGATTACACAAATTACCAAAACTTAAGATGGCTTAACAATTTATCTTTGAAAGAATGATTGGATTGCGTAAGATTTTAGCATTCTTGAAAGAAATGGGTTGTTCCTTCTACCTATGCTTAGGAACAACAGTAGGGAATTTTGCAAAGGAATTGGATCACAGTTGTCACCCTTGAGTTAGTTTCTCGTTAATAGTCTGCTATAAACAAGCCAACACTTTGTTAAGGGAATTCTATTATAAATGAGGCAGAAGTGTTAAAAGAGCTGTAAATGCTAGGAGAGTCAGAGTCAGAACTCCCTGGTTGAACTGTGTTATGAACTAGTTCACTCAAGACCACCAAGAAAGCAAAATCATGGCCTTTATTCACTGTTAGCCTAGTTGAAGACATAAAATTTTCATATCTTAAAACTAAATAAATATTGGAAAAGAGAACCCTGAAAAGCAGTGAGGTGCCTGCACCTAGACATGGGAGCACAAATTGACTGTCCTGATCCCCCATGAAAGGATGAAAATCCACCCCTGCTGATGTTTCTACGCACACTCCAACTGGCCCCCACACTGGGCCCAGACAACACTGCCTTTCAGAGAACCCTCTCCTTCCCTCCCAAAGTGATCATAATTGAAGCTCTATTTACACATAAAATGTGTTTCTTGAGTCAAATTTAATAACCTTCATGTTCAAATTATTGAATTTCATGATTGGAGAGAACACCATGAAATAATGGATCTCTATTTGTCAAGGTTTTACATTTTGCAACTTCTAAAGAAATTCAACCCCCAGCTTGGTTCTGATAGAACAGTAGATCATTAATTAGCATTGATAGTTTGAATTGTATACCATATTACTCTTGTGTATAATGATCACCTAATTGTGGAAACCATTGAAGGGTCTCATGCACTGGCCAAACTGACTATAGAAGCATGGCTGATTTTCTGTAAGAACACAAGGAGGAAAATACTATCATCATCATAAACAGCAGATTAGTTGATGCTTAGTTGCAAACAACATAATGAGAAAATTAATCGAATGAAAATGCAACTGGGTTTGGTGAAGTGCAAGTGGAACAGTGATTGAAAGAGGAAGAAGAGCATCCAATTGGTTCCACCATATGCTTAAAATTTCTGCATGTGGTGCATGGACAAACTGCAATTTGTGCTTGCTTTAGTTAGTTAACAACATGTGTAGAGCTGACATTATTTTCATGACCTGAAGCAATACTCAAAACTTTAATGACGTTAGTAGTTATTTCTGTTTCATACTGTTTCAGTTCCTTCAAATTTGTGTAAAGTTGGGGTAATTCTACATTCCAATGCAGTCATGAGTTCCACAGCTCTCTAACTCTAGACATCTTAAGGGCTAACACTTGCCTCAGAGAGAAAATAAAACTCAACAGGAGCGCCAGCTGTAAAACACCTCAACTACCAGGATAGAGTGGTCAGATTCTTCTATTTGGTTAATCACTGTTTTTGGGTCATCAATTTTTGAATATGATGGTAGTGAATTGCCTTTTGTCAATATTCTGCTTGGAATCCAAATGGATTCTTTCATTTTTTTTTCTCTCTATAAATGCTTCACAGTGTATTATGATTAGTTGAGCCAACAGCAGAAGGGGACACTATCACCCTCCTTGCTTGAAATGACCTCTCTGCTCCTATGAATGAAACCATTGTGGTGCTTCTCACTGGTGCGCTCCCCTATGCCATTTGCTCAAAGAACCCTCTGCCTTGTAATTATTAATGGATAAATTTCTGTCATGTATTTGGATCTTCCTCATACTGTATCTAACTTTGTCCCTGTCAACAGGGTTATGAGCCGCTTATCTCTGTGAACGGATTACATCAGTTGCACATCTTTATATTCTTCTTAGCAGTCTTTCATGTAGTATACAGTGCAATGACGATGATGCTTGGAAAATTGAAGGTGGGTAGAAATTTCAAGGTAGTTTTATTCTCATTTTCTAATACTTGAGGACGTGAGAATAATGGAACAAACACAGGGAGTGTAAGTGGTTAGGGTTCACCTTTGATGTGTTCCTCCCAGTTCCAGGTAGTTACACATTGTCAAAGTCATGTTCTGTTTCAACTGTTCTCTATTACTGCATGGGGATTGATTTTTATATTTATATGTATTTTTCAAGAGCATATAAGTGATCATTAGGGTGTGGTTTTTTCTAATTAATTAGGCTGAAGCAGTCAATTAGAAAACAACGCACTGACCAATCAGCTTCTTTTTCTTCTTTCTTTTCTACCTGTCTTTTTTCTTACTTGTCTTTGATCTTCTTCTCTTGATGAAAGTAGGTATTATTTAGTGCAATTCTATTCCTCTCACACACATTTTGAAATTTTAATTTTATAGTTTGACTATAATATACAGTCATATATCTCTACTAGTTGCAAGCCTCCGCACAACAGTTAAGTTTGCACTATTGCCACCTTGGTTGTGTGTTCAAAAGTTTGAAACATGAGCCTTGGGCCCTGGGACACCTTTTTTTAAACTGGGTGATCTATCTCTGTTCTTTTGGTCAGCAAATTTTGCAACCTGTCCAGACTCCAGAAAGATCGTATGCTATTAATTTAGACCTAGAAGTTGTGATAGATCAATCCATCTGAAAAGGCTGGTCCCAGCACTTCATATGCCCTGATAGGATTGTAAAATCATATGTGGACCTCTCCATTGCTAGTCCAGGCCAGCTTTTTTCACCTCACGCTGCTGTCTACTTTTTGTGAAGAAACCAAATTGTACTCAGGCCCAAGACTGGTCCAGATTCCAGATCAAACTGAAATTTAAGCACAGCCCTGGTACTGTATCAGTTGTCCTACTGATTCTGGTATTGACCTGGTCTCTTAGGCATATCCTGCCAAGCCTACCATGCTGACAGATCCTATCCTGAATACAATATGCTTATGATGTTTGGTAACAAAAACTGTTTGATGCAGATTCGTGGATGGAAAGAATGGGAACATGGAATTGCATCTCTTGACTATGAATTTTCCAATGGTACTTTCTCAATGCCAGTCAATTTCTTTGCATAGGACAAACTGAGAGTCACAATTAGAACATGGAAATGGTTTTAACTTACAGAAAGGGAGTTGAACCATGTAATCCTGATTATGCAGATCCATCAAGATTCAGGCTTACTCATGAGACATCTTTCGTGAGGGCTCATACCAGCTTCTGGCTTAGGACTCCATTCTTCTTTTACTTTGTAAGAAATGTCATTTACCTTCTCAATATTCTTTTAGTTTTCCTACTTTTACTGATTACTGGAAACTAATCAAATAAAGCACAATAAGAAGTAAATAAATTAGTTGGAAGGATGCAACAATATGCCATTTGGTCCTTGGTTTATTTTCTTTCTGTTCTTTTCTTTTCCCCCCTCTCTTGTTTGTATTTCTAACAAGCCATAATTTGTTTTCATCCACACTAATTCAGCCTTACGGCCAACTGATATGATAGAGCTCCCTGCATCTCAGTTTTAGTTTAGGAGGGAGAAGCTACAGTTTGTCTAATTTCTTTTTGGAGATTTGAAGCAAAATTACAAATGTGGCTGTACATGTACATATAAACCTGTATGAATATGTGCGTATACAGGGATTTATTTTTACATATGGGTGTCTATGCATTGTAAGTTGAATTTAAAGGATCAGTTGGGAGCCAAAGTTGAAAATGTATAGAACCCTAAATGCCTAAATGCAACTGAGACATCCCAAAGGAGGGATTCTTTTGAACCCAGTCGCTCTTGTTTGTGAGCAGTGTGGGCCTAAACAAAAGGGAGTAACTTTAGCTTGTAACATCTCTACAATGCACCACTTGGAGAAGAGAAATGTAAAACAGATTTGGTTTTGAAACTTATGGACTAGGAGCATAAAAACCAACACACTTCTTTTTCTCTAGAATTGTTAATGATGTTTGGGAAATTCTTGTGTTTGGGATTCTGTGTTAATTTGTTCATTAGGTAGTGCTTCTTAAAATATCCAAATCTAACCAACAGGTGATATATTCACCTATTGCAGGTTTGCTTTTTCCGACAATTTTTCAGGTCTGTTCGTAAGGCTGATTATTTGACCATGCGCCATGGATTCATCACGGTTTGGTTGTTCAACCCATTTCCAGAAAGGATTCATCTTTTTATTTTGTCATGAGTTTGTGATTATATTATTCATGTAGGTTCACTTGGCTCCAGGAAGTAAGTTTGACTTCCAAAAGTATATTAAAAGGTCTCTAGAAGATGATTTCAAGGTAGTTGTGGGAATCAGGTAAAGTGTTATTATTTTATGGTTTTTCCAAGTCAAATTGCTTGTATTACAAATATGTTTCTAAAAATTTTCCGGCGTCTTATTGTTTTCTTCTGACACACAAACATTATGTTTTGAAGTCCGCTGCTATGGGCTTCGGTTGTGTTCTTTTTGCTGATTAATATTGAAAGTGAGTCACATGTACACTCTACTCCAAGTTAACATTTGAGTTATCAAATACAAATAAAATTGGTTCGTCTGCAATGATTCATTTCATCATTTTCAGGAGGGCAGGCGTTGTTCTGGGATTCTTTTGTTCCTGTAGTAGTAAGAATTTGATACACTGAATCATCTTATGTTAGCACTATTCCTCAGTTGTACAACAAAATAAATTAAGAAATTTGATACTGTTGCAGATGATCTTAGCAGTTGGAACAAAGCTTCAATCAATCATAATACAAATGGCTCTTGAAATCCAAGAAAAACATGCAGTGGTTCAGGGAATTCCTCTTGTCAAAGTCAGCGACAAGCACTTTTGGTTTAGAAGGCCTAAGTTAGTTCTTTCTATCATCCATTTCGTTATATTTCAGGTAAAAAAAAATGCTCTATCTCTTTATCAATATTTATTTAAAAAATAGATGCAAATCATGATTCTTCTTTCCTGTGGAGGGTTTTCTCTTCCCCCACCCCCCCAAAAAAAATGTCCAATAAAATTTTCTTTATCTGTTAAAAAGAAGAATGTAATACTACTCAATCAATCATATACAGTAGAGGCAAAGGGGATGCATTCAATCTAACACATTATAATAAGGTCTGCATTATTCCCCAGTTGGTTCTTGCATATGAACACTACAAACGCTGTTCAGAAAAACAATCAGAGAACCCCGTATAAACTTTGGCCTCTTCCTGTAATTTTGTTGGTCCATTGCTCTGATTAAACACCAAAAAGTGCGCTGGACAAGAAATTTAATCCTTTATAAGGTTCTTGAACTAGAATGAATTTATATCTAGAAGTTAATGCCCTAGGCAGACGGTTATATCGTTGATGATAATTGTGGCTTTTTTTTTTCCTTTTCCCAAGTGAATGCTTCTTTGTAACTGAAGCTTCCTGATTTTATGAAACCGCACATCAATGTGATGTATTCTTACATGGTACACTTGATGAGTTGATTCATTTCAGGAAGCAGCACTCTGACTGTAACCACAAGGGGGTAAGTTTGTCAAAGTCCAGCACCTCTACTCAAGATATCATGAGTTCAATTAGATGGTTTTAATTGAGCTATTAATATTTTCCAATTCTTGTTTTATTCCATACCCCTGTGGTTCTGGAATTTCCTTGGTTTTAAAATCTAATCTTTTTGGGGTTAGTAAACCCTATTAACTTCTTTACCACCAATATATTGTAAAAATGCAAATTATACTACTCTGAGTTTGAATTTTTGCCTTCAATTTTCTCTCATTGTCTACTTTCAGAAAATAATTATTCTTAGACCAGTTCTAGAGGATACCATCTTTGTTTTGCTACAGAACTTTAAATGGGAACCTAGGGATGATTGATGAATCCAATGCTGCTCATATTTTGAGTTGGAATGCTACTTATCTTTAGTGGTTTAGAATCGGCTGATGGGCAGTAGCATTGTGAGTCTCGGCCTCCTTAAACTATACACCACATGATTACACTGGGAAAAGTGATACCCAGATTCTTTACTTGGTTTTTACCTGCTTAGCCTTAATTTGAGGTTAAGTTTTGTTCTTGTTACGGTTCAAAATTTGGAATGATTAAAAGGGCTGATAATCTCCTCTCTTTATGCAGAACGCATTCCAAATAACACATATCTTGTGGATATGGGTAATGAATGTTCCTTTCCTTAATTCTTTTTTCTTTCTCCCTCCCGCCAGTCGTATCTGCAGTACCGATTTTGTGGATGTTCGCCTGAGGTTGAGCTTGACTGAGATATTTCTTTTTTGCAGTATGAATTTGGGATGGAATCCTGCTTCCATGAGGATGCAACGCTTGTGTTTTTAAGAATTGCTATAGGGTAGGGCTTTGTTTCATAGTGTGATGCCTAGCTCCAAAATATTATAGCAAAATATCTTGACAGTTTAAATATCAGTACTCCTCTTTGAACTACATGTTGTTTGAAAATACTTTTGTGAAAACATGTGGACACTTTACCACCGCATGGACCAACCTGAAACAAGGTTGTTGCTGTGCATGTAATTTGGTCATGAACAACAACTTGATGGGTTCTGCTGAATGAGTTCTGCATGTAAAACCTAATTTTATGACCCAAATTATATTAGTAGGAAAGTTGTCTGAAATTAATTATTCTATATTGCAGGGTTGGTGTTCAGGTTTTGTGTAGTTACATTACTCTACCCCTCTATGCACTCGTAACTCAGGTATGGAGGAAATTAAAGTTACTCCTATTGAATGTGATTCAAATTTAAAAGGTCTTCAAATTGCTAGAAGCTGAATTTTCCCTTTGTGCTCTTGTATCTTTTCTCTTTGGTAATGAATTTATTTATTCATCTAAAAAAAGAAATTGCAAGAAACTTCATGTCTTCATGAAGCTTTGGGATCCTCTGCTGCAGGGCAGGCAAGCAGCCAGCCACTCATCGGATTGCCAAGATTCTCCATGTGTTGGGCGCTATGCCTGCTTGGTCATGGCTGCTCAGTCCCCTGTGCTGCAGAGGGTCCAGATCCTTCATGACAGCTTGAAGGATTTCTGGTAATTAATTAATTGAAATATTGGCAAACTGTAATATGCCAATAGATCCTCTGAATCATGTATGAGAACCTAAATAAACCTTAATTTGATTCGCTCGGATACTTTTTGTGTCCAGTTGGTCTTATCATGTCGATGAACTGGTTCAACGGATCAATCCAGGCTATTGCATTAATGTTTTCCTATTTTGTAACAGTGACTAACAAAAATCATTATATTGTGGAATGTGCAAGATGGGATCAACAATGAAGAAGTCTATATTTGATCAGCAGACGAACAAGGCACTTAAGAAGTGGCACATGAACGCCGTAAAAAAGAAGAATGATGTAAAGTCAGGAAAGTCCCCTACTGCATCACCTGTGCAGTCTCCCTTCAAGAACACGGGGCACTCCCCATATACAGACCGTGAAGTGTCAGAAATGGAAGCTGAGACATCACCCAAATCATCAGCAGCCAACCTGGTTGCTGATGTTGACAATGGAGGTCCACGGTCTGGAACAAGGGAACAGTAGCACCATGATGGAGAACGCCATAATGAAGATGACTGCCCCTTTGACAAGGTTGACCTATTAAGTTGATGATGACAAAGTAATATTCTTATGGATGATCTTGGTTCAGATGTGGTTGTGGTGGTGGTATCAGTTATCCTAGTGGCTAGATATGCTGTACATACCATGTCTCGGAATATGGCTCGGTTTGAACTCCAGCCACTTGATTTGTACATTTGATGTGCTTGTTCATAGTTGGTAGTTTTTGGCCTGTACTTCTATTCAAACAAAATGCCTTAAAACAAGTAGATGTAAGCAGTTTCAGATGTTTCTTAAACTAACCCAGTGTAAACTAAGGAGATTAGAGAATGTCAATGCAAGAACCAACTGGTCAACTGTTGGTATTGGCGAATTTCTCCTCCTCTTGTGTTAAACATGGAAATTTATAGATCATTTGATGAGAAGATCCTTAAATTAGATCCTCAATTTGTGTTAAGAATTCTGTTGCTGAAATCAGTCATTGTTGCTTTTCACCTTCTTGTCTTCTTTTCTTCTTCTTCTTCTTTAAAAAAGTGTAGAAGTAGTAAAATTAATTCTAGGGATATAAATGTAATAAGAAATCATCTGAAGGGTGTATATGTAATTTGATTTTTTTTTTAGGGTGCATTTTCGTAGTTTTTGCAAAAATGGTAATTCCAGTGTTGGAATGCGGTCCCATCGATGGGAAGCTGTTTTTGGGTAGAAGCAGAACCAATCGATGGAATGGAATGGAATGGAATAGAGGATTAGAGTTATGATATGTGAATCTTGATTGAAGAACAGAGGAGAAGAAGAACTGTAAGAAAGTATAATCTGTAACGTTCGCAATGGCCATGGCTTCTGTGCAGAGCTTTGCCGGCAATTTCCATTATTGTTTGAGATCCACAGCTAACCTAAAGCAACATTCGAACCAAAACCAAGTAAGAGTGGCAGCTCTTCCAATACCCATTTCAAGAAGATCTGCTCTTCTGACGATCCTTTTGCCTCTCAACCTGATTATCCTCTCACAGCCTTCACTCGCCAGGGAGAGAAGGAACAGAAAAGCCATCCCGCTTGAGGATTTCATGACTAGCTGTTAGTCCTCCTCTCTCTCTCTCTCTCTCTCTCTCTCTCTCTCTCTCTCTCTCTCTCTCTCTATTTTTTTGGTAGATCTCTCTCTCCTACAGCACGCACATACGCTGTTTATAAACAAATTTATCTTGCTGCGCACGAATTTTTCGGCACCGTGTTCGCTTTCTTCATTTCACGAATCCAAGTATGTAGATATTAATGCTTTTGTTGGGAGTTAATTGGATACTCAGTATTTGAAGACGTACCCAGGGCGAATTTGATTTTAGAAATTGGGTACCCTGTATTGCTTATATAATCTGGTCTCTTCTGATGAAAAGTGTTGATTAAATTCTGAATACTCAAATTCTGGTTGTCTTGATGCATCGTCTATGCATATGTAGATGGAAAACTCTTCATATGAAATGTATACGAGGATTAACTTTTCGCTCCATTTCTGTATTTCCCCATCCATCAACTGGATGATATCAGCTAGTAGAAGTATGCATCTTTTCACATGAGTCTGTAGTCATGTGTCTCAATCAATGATTTTGGGTTTCCTTTTTCATGAAACAATTATGAATTATTTCAGCTGTAGTCCAAGAGGTATGCATCTTCTGATTCTTAAGGTATAACTGCAAATAGTCGGAGCTGTTTTCCTTCTTGTAATCTGATCTGAACCCAAGTAACAGATAGAGCATGCATGCGGCATCATATTCTCAAATATTGGTCATGACAATAAACCCAGATACTCTTGCATAAATGGATGGATTTCCTGAAGAAAATTAAATTAGTTAGCAACTGAGTTACTCGGACATTGCATATACTATTCCTGAATTTTATATTTCTAATAATCAAAGTATTAACAATTGAACTTTTCAAGCAGCGAATGGACTGAAGTACTATGACCTTGCTGAGGGTAAGGGGGCAATTGCTGAGAAAGGATCAAGAGTGCAGGTTTCCTCTGACAAATATAAATCTCTTATTCTCATATATTCAGTAATCTTACATTTTTCTCATTGGGTCTGTATCTCTACAGGTACATTTTGACTGTATATATCGTGGTATAACAGCAGTTTCAAGCCGAGAATCTAAACTTTTAGCTGGAAACCGGATCATTGCACAGGTAATCAATCCTTTATTCAAATTGCAAAACCTATATAAATTGTGACATGTTTTTATAGAATATGAAAGCTGTATGCGAGCCAAATGTTAGAAACTGAGGAAAAATCTCTTAAAACATTATGTTATTCTTTTGACAAATCTAGAGTTCATAGTGCTGCATTGAAACCAAGAGATAGTGCTGAGAACTCACAAAGGATTGGCTCCCTGGATTACACAGTATCTCAATAAGATAATGATCAATGCTTATGGTGATGGGAGTCAAAATACTGCAAAACCTAGTTGGCTCCGTGTTAGGGCGCTGGGATCACGACATGTGGAGGAAAGAGAGTTAGGGGGGGGGGGGTTGGAGTTGCCACAATTGAAACATGGGGGGTTATAAATACAGGGTAATTGGGGGGCAGCCTTTGGCTGAGGGCAGCATATGCTGTGGGGGTTACTGGCACCATTGTAACTAGTTTATCTTTATTTTCTTGCTGTAATTCATAGTTTATCGTATTGTCCCATTCTGAAATACTGTTTCAATCTTTAGTATTTAGTAGTAGGGTTACTCAAATTGTACCTGCCTCAGATCTGAACTGCTTCTGCTTGGTATTTATGTCTTATTGATGAACCAGATGACTTATCCATCTAATACTTATCAACATGTAATTCCTCCTTTATTAAGTAGCCATATGAGTTCAAGGTCGGAGCTTCTCCGGGCAAAGAACGTAAGCGTGAATTCGTGGACAACCCAAATGGCTTGTTTTCTGCCCAGGCTGCACCAAAACCCCCACCAGCTATGTACTCAATAGTCGAAGGGATGAAAGTTGGAGGGAAGGTGAGAAAGCTTCGTGGGATATCTGGTTCAAGCTAAGGAATCAACTCTATTCTTCATCGAATTCTTACATTTCTATTCTTGTTGACTTTGAAATTTGTTGCATGTTAAAATTGTCTCATTGTGCAGAGGACTGTTATCGTGCCTCCAGATGCTGGATATGGCCAAAGGGGAATGAATGAAATCCCGGTAAATGCTTACATTCTAGATCCATAGTCAAATAGAAGGGGGTAAAAAAAGAAAGAATAGAAGTGGGTTAATGAGTTACTTCCAATTACCCTGCATTGTTCACTCCAGCTCAGTTATGGCCAAAGATTGATCGGTTCACCCAGTACTTTCTTTATGCTGGGTTGGTTTTTGCTGGAGAAAATGTTGAAGTGGAGTTGAATCCATTCTACTGCAACCATGAGTTGGAGTGTTGGGAGGCCTGGCTATGTTTATATGCATGTGATCTGTGACAGGAAGTCATAGACTCTCATAAAATAACCAAGAATACAGTCCAACAATGAGTATTCTTAAATGGAAGCCTCTAGTCAAATTAAGAATTTCACATGTTATTTTCATGTTCTTCCATCTTTATTTCATTTAGATACATACTATTTTTGAGTTCAAATAGTTGGAAAATGATATGTTCAAAAAATAGAATCTATTCTTGTTATATGTATCTGCATTTCTACTTTGCAGCCTGGAGCTACCTTTGAACTGAATGTGGAGCTTCTACAAGTTATGTCACCAAATTCATCCTAGCTCATGAGGCTTATGGTCAAACTTGACTCCCTACTTACCTTATGTTCATTTTGTAGGAGTTAACATGGCAATTTCTTATTAATGTGATATTGTTTCACTATCAAGTGTTCTTCCTTTTTTGCTTTTGGTGTTTGGCCTGCTGTATCAGGTTGTATTTAGTTATCACCTGGATTGTACATTTCCTATTTCTTGAGTGATACTAGGCTGAAGGATTCATCCATACCTAAAGGTTCGTAGACCAAGCTGGTTTCTGGATGCTTTCTGCGCTTCCCTTTCCTCCTTTTCTTTGTGGGCTCTCTTGTAAACAGAAAGGCTCCTCTGCAACGGTTTGCCAATTGAAAGCAGCTCAGAATTTTTTTATTTTATTTTTCTGGGGATGGCTTGTTAATCACTTGTGATGCTTTATACTGACCCAGAATTGCTGCTTGTGAGGATTGGCAGTGAAAACTTTCATATTGATCAAATTTGACCACTGGAAGTATACAATTTGTCAGGAAATTGAATTTACAGTACAAGGATATTTGGGCATAAGCTCATGATCCTGAGAAGTGAGTTATCTTTATAGTTGAACTGCCATCAGTATTTCCAATCTGATGGCTTGGAATGCAGAGGCCTGGTGTTAATTTGAAATTCTCTTTCTTCTTTCGATTTTACTTTGGGAAGGACTAATGCCATTTTTATGTGTAAATCAGATTTTGGTTGATCATTCAGGATAAAATCCTTTAAACAGTTCTCTTGGTGTGAGAGTTAACCAGGGAAGTACAGAAGGCAATTACAGTAAAACTGATAGAGGCTAAATCTCATCTTCTGTGAGAGTCTGTTGTCATCAGCAAATATAAAACAGAACACAACTCGATTGGCCCACTGGTATCACCTCAGCTGATCTAGTTGGGTGGTTCATGGCCAAATCAATGAGAATGACCTACTTCTCTTCCCCCCCTCATTTGGTTTCGAAAGTTTTGGTGCCTCATGGAATGTACACAGGCCAATTTTATCTGTTGGTGTGAAAGCAATTCTAAACGTGAATGGATTTATATCCCTTAACTCACCATGTCTAGCAGGTGTTAGTGTCGACAATACAAAATTTTGTGCAGATTCTAATATCATTTTTCTTCTAAGTATACCATTTCTATTTGGGAAATGGATGGGTATGAACCAGCTACTAGTGCTGCCCACCAAATATTACCTTCTTTGGTCATTTTGATTTTTTCTTTTAAATTTAAGAAATGAATTTAAAAACTTGAAGCCACGTGGAAATGTATAATCTAAATCATCAGGGGTTATCATGCTTCTTAGTGAAGAGATCATGGGTTTAACTCAGTTCTTGTCAAGTCTAGAAGACGTTGAATTAGGGGCTCAACACAAGTTTAGACTGTGCTTTAGTTGGCCCCTCAAAACTATCCATCGACGACAAAGCTGGGGGTTCAAGTTTGTCATGAAGGACTTCTCAAGTTCTAATCATGCTCCAGCCACACTACCCAAAAGAGGCAAGTTGACTAGTTGGGACTACCCTTAAGGCTTTGAGGTAATAGATCCCAAAACCTTACCGTTTGTTCGTTTGCAAGAGAAAAAAAAAGGTTGAAAAAAATAAATAGGTGGAGTCTACTGATAATGGAATGGGAAATAGGAAAAAAAAGGGTTTTGTGAAAAAATTGAAAGTGTAGATTTTACTTTTTGTCACTTTCCTTCTTTTCTCACAAAGTTCCATTGAAAATGTAGGACTTTTGAAAGAAACATTCTACTATTTAAATGAAAATTACTTGTCAAATATAACTCTATTAACTCCCCCAATCTTTGTAGACACTAAAGTGAGGTTGTGAGATGGTCTCTCAGTTTACAAATGCTGAAGTTCTTGAAGCCATCGCAGCGAAGCATGATTGAAGGTGATTTTCTTCGTTCATCATGATTTTAGGTCGTCGGATCATGCATCTCGGGTTAGATTTTTATCTCGAACCCTCATTTTTCAACCATCAAAATTGAAATCTAAACCAAGATATCAATCTGACGGCCCATGATGTCTTGCTAAATGGTTCAATCCAAGCAAAATCAGGATTGAAGGTAACCAAAATTCTCAAGCAATGGAAGTCAACAAGGTCCAAGTCAAGACTGGAGACCTACCAAGAACACTACCATGTTCTTGGCAGAAAGACGGAGACCTACCATGTGCATAGTAACCAGGTACGCTTCAATCTATGTGCTCTAGTCGATTCCTTTACAACTGAAAAGGATTATTCCTGGCTTTGCATTTCTTAATTCATTACTCTTAAAAGATACAATTTAGTGTTGGAAAGTTAGGTTTTGTGAAATTATATATTAGGTGGCCCTGAAACAGATGCTCCTACACCGATCTTCTCCTACCCCAGGGTTTAGGTTGTTGACTTGAACTTGAACTTTGACTCGCCAATCCAAATGGGTCAAAGATCAGATCAGATTTCAGAGTTTCTAGGTAAGATATCAAGGAGAAGTTTTCTCTCTCTCTTCTCTCTTACCTGACCGAATCTTTGATATTTTATTAGCATGTGTTCTCTTTCTTTTTCCTTACCCAATCTTTCTATAGGTAATAATTTACTACTCCAATCATCATCTCATTCAAGCCAATCATCTTCAACATTCAGGCTTGTATGAAAACGACTCTTAGATGATAAAATTTCTTATCTAACCTAATTTTTTATAAAAAAAAACCATGGTGGGTACATGGGAATCTGTAGCATTGCTTATCTCTGTTGGACATCTTGCATGTCAATTTTCTCCTTATCATATCATGGGTTTCTCCTTTTTGCCACTTCTACAGTTCTACTCCTACCTGTTTTAGTTTTCTTAACAAAAAGCTTAAACTAAAGAGCATTGTTCCACTCTACTCCACTTGAACGAAAGCAGCGCAGAAAGAAAGAAATTAGAAACTGAAAAAGCTTTACTTTACATGAAAGTAGAACCGTTAGCTCTTTCTTTCTTGGTGTGAAAAGGGTTTTTTCTAGGGTTGTAAGGACGCGTGTGCGGTGTAATATCAAATGCACAGATAGTGTTTGTCGAAAAGCCGCATAAAATCACGAGGGCTCTTTTATTTGCTCTCTGTGGTTTATAGTGGAAACCATGTGATTATGATGTGATGGTGGGTGGCCAAGGCTTCTGCAGCACCAAATGTCCTATTCCCTTTTCTTTGTGTTGAGGAACTTCCGAGGTTGGTTGGTTTTGTCTTTACCATCCATACCCATTTAGCCCCACTTCATTGTCCACTCATGGCACCCATTTCTCTTCTTCTTCTTCACCGTCCTTTCTTCCTTTTTTCGTTACTACTTTTCCTTTGCTTAATTTGGTTCTTCTGCTCAATGATGTGGTTACTTCTAGTTGTGCAGTTTGTATTGGTAATCAGTTCCACATTTTTGAGACCCAATAGGTTAATGTGGTCTGTCCTTGTAGAGACTGAGATGGTGGCATGGATTGTGAATGAGATTCAATTCAATTCAAAGTGAATTTCTCACTGATCCACCACCTGCATCTAGCTAGGGTCGGTTGCTGTGGGCAACTCTTTTAGGAAAGCAAATGATAGAGACCCTGAAGCCCTGAGGCCCTTGATACACTGACACCTGCTCACTTCTCATTATTTAACTCAAGAAAATTTTGGAAGAGAGAAGCCCCATGCTTCTCTCAGATGATAACATTTCTTATGTAACACACTCCCTTGGACTGTAATGAAGCTGAAACTGAACTATTAGGCTGGCATAAGCTGATTAATATTCTTGTTTTATTAAACCATGACTCCCTGAGCATTGTTTTCCAGAATCATATGTTCCCAATGTTGGTTTTGTTCAGTTTGATTCAAGCCCATTAGTCTTAATTTTACCTACCAAAAACTTAAGACTTAAAATTTCTGATTAACAAACAGGAGAATGGAAGAGATAAAATTTTACCTGTGAGTTTTTTTCTTAGGGGAAAAAGTTCTATGTATGACAACACCACTCCCACCATGAGTCTGTCATCCTTATCATTTCTTCTCTAATTTACAGGAGAAGAGATGGACTCCTGGGAGTGTGATCTAAGCAAACACTCTCAAATAGAACTTCATTTCCATTTTCGTTGATTAGTTTTGATGTGATTGTTATTTATAAAAATGTATTAAAGAAAATGATCCCTACATAAAATTTTCTCTAGTGCTAACTATCTACTCTTATGAAAGAAAGAAAAAAAAATATCTACTCCCTTTTTTTGATAGAGGGGTAGATGGTATGAAGGATGTGGAAACTGTATTATAATTAGTTTGAAAAAAAAATGAATGCTTTTTCTTTCCACAGTGAGATGGAATATTAAATTAGTAAACTGGGACTGTTGGTTTGGTTGGACATCTTTTAAGTGTGATTAATTAGTTGTCTTCATTCATTAGTCACACATCTCACAATTATTTAGAATGTTTTTCTTTCTTTTTTTTTTTCTATTAAATAGATATTTGTTAAAAAAAAACTCACACAAAACTGTAGTAAAAACTGAATAAAAGATTAATTAATAGTATTAAGTATTGACTAATTCAAGATGAACCCTTAAAAAGACTAAAAATAGCCACATCACATGCCAAATGGCTAAAGTTCGGGTACTTTTTGTCACTTTTTGTGAGAGTCTTTCAACATCTCTAATAAGAATCATTATGAGACAAAAGAAAAGAACAAGAAAGATGAGAAGGAGAAAGAAAATAAGAAAGTGGTGCATATACATTAATTTAGATTGTTTTTCCTTCTTTTTTTTATTCAATAGATATTTGTTACAAAACTGTAGTGAAAACTGAATAAAAGATTAATTAGTAGTATTAAGTATTGACTAATCCAAGATGAACCCTTAAAAGCACTAGAAATATCCACATCACATGCCAAGTGGCTAAAGTTGTGAGGTGTAAGCAAGGAAAAATATCCATTTGAGTACTTTTTGTCATGGTTTTTCAACATCTCAATAAGAATCATTATGAGACAAAAGAAAAGAAGAAGAAGGATGAGAAGCAGAAAGAAAATAAGAACATGGTGCATATACAATATGATTCCAAGTGAAGACTTAGGTCTTGATGTTGACTTTTAGTCTATCACCTTCCAAGTTCCAACCCTCTTCCACTTTCCCTTTTGTACCAATTTAGTTTTTCAAATCCTACTCATTCCTTACTTCTCCTCTTGTATACCTTGTGATAAACGAACTTCATTACTTTTTGAAAGGCATGTTTGAATTTGAAAGATTAGGTTTTTTCTTTAGAAGTATCACTTTGGTAGTAAGACTAATTATCTCCCCTGCTGAACAGATAAGAATAAGTGGATCCACATAGTAGGTTTACACTACTCTTCTATGTTATTAGTTCACTTTAAATCTTACCCTACAAAGATAATTCTCTTAATTATATAACATTTATATTGTCAACATGATGATTGATGTTATAGTGACCTATGAAAAGTCTAAATTTCTTGAATCATAATTAAAAAGAAACAAAATGATCACCTCACTTACTCTCTCTCAATGAAAAAAGGTTTCATAATCTTGTTGGATGCCCTTTTTTGTCCATGAAAGAAATGAAATATTTTCATGTTTATTAAATTAAAATTTCACCTGTGATATAGATGAAAAATCTTTCATTAAAGATACCAACTTCTGATTCCTATAATTAAATCTTCAAGAGGTTTCTCATAGTACCCAAATGCAAATAATACCAGTGAGAGAACCAAATGCAAATAATACCAGTGAGAGAATACAAGATAGATTCTTTGATGGGTTATGAGTTAGGACCACCAAAGAGGGTTCTTTCTTCTAAACTCAAATTACCAATACTATTGAGAAAAAACAAAAGACAATAGTAGGGTTTCCTTGGTTTTCTTCTCTCTCTTTTTCACAAAAAAGAAAAACCAGATGAGAAGGATAGTTTGGTCAATAGAGTTGAAACTTTTACCCAGAAGCGATCATAACCTGATGACTTTTCTGAACAGAAAAAGATAAGAGTTTGGTAACTGTTGGAAAATACCCAAACGGCAGATCTTGCATTACTTCAAGTGTCAATTAATTATTGCTTCTCTCTCACTAAAAATCTCCATAATCACACCTTCACTCTCTGTTTAAGTGTTTATTTCCTCTGGAAAAACCAAACCTGTGCCCTATAAAAGCAGCTTCAACTGCCCACAACTGAGTATCAGGTACTCTTCCCTACATTGCATTCACCAGAAGCTCCAAGACCAAAATACTACCTGAAACAACCTCAAAATCCTTTCTTTTTCTTGGGTTCTTGTTGTTCTTCTTTGTTAATCTTCTGGGTATGCCTTCAAGATATCTTACCAGTGTCAATTCTTCCTCGGCGATGGCAGCAGAGCCGCCGGATAACATTGATGTGGACTCTGATTTTGTGGTAATCTTGGCTGCCCTTTTGTGTGCCCTAATTTGTGTGATCGGGCTCGTAGCAGTAGCTCGCTGTGCGTGGCTCCGACGAGTTTCTGGTATATCATCTGGAACGGGAAGGTCGCAGCAGCAGCAGCAGCAGCACCAGGGTTTGGCTAATAAAGGTTTGAAGAAGAAGGTACTTCGAGCACTCCCTAAGCTCGCCTTCAACGGCGACGTTAACGGAAAGGTTGCAGATTGTGTTATTTGCTTGACGGAATTCGAGAACGGAGAAGAAATCCGAGTGCTTCCGCAGTGTGGACATGTCTTTCATGTCGGATGTATAGATATGTGGCTTGGATCACACTCTTCTTGCCCCTCATGCCGCCAGATTCTTGTTGTAGCTCGGTGTCAAAAGTGTGGTGGTTTACCGGCAACCTCCTCCGGCGATGTTGACACAGAAGCTGGATTGAAGGCCAGAGAAGATGATGTCAATAGGTTTTTACCTTAAATCATCCCTACCCATCTCTCTGCTTCTCTATGTTTGTATAATCTTCTCTTCTTCCCAACCTCTCTCTCTCTCTCTCTCTCCTCCAATTAGGGTTCTCAAGTTAAAAAATTTGAGCTTTTTCCCCCCTTTCCACCTTCATTTCTTTCTAGTTTTCCTTGCAATGTTAGGCATAGATATGTATTTTTTATCTATTTGAGAATATATTGAGCTGAAATCACTCAACAAGTCTGATCTACAGATTGCAGGATTCAATTCTTCTTAATATGTAAATAGAAGCAGAGCATCTCAGTAGGAAAAGCAATGTGCTTGAATCTTCTGGGTGACCTTACTTGACCCTTCTGAGATGGGAAGGCTAACCCTTTACTTTGCTTCTCATCCACTACATGTGGGTAGAGAATCCAACTCCACCACGACTGCTTCTTCTTCTTCTTCTTCTTCCTCTGTTCTTCTTCTTTGGTTGATGGCTGTTTGGTATGTGGGGCAGGGTGGAGCAGGGTGGGGTAAGAAAGTATTTATGTGGCTGATATCACATGGATGATGGAGCATGTTTGGCGGAATTTCAGGTTTGATTGAGGAATTTGGAATTTTCTCTGTTTGGGTAGTTCCACAAGAGCCAAACAATTCTCTAAAATTAATCATACCCATCATTTTTCATAATTTCATCAGGAAAGCAACACAGTTTGGAAAGCTTTAACCATCTCCAATCTTCATGCTTTTGCTTAACCTTGTATAATTTTTTTCTGGGTGAAGAAGAAATGGGGATTTTAAATTTAAAAAGAAAGGCAAAAGAGAAGGGGAATATGGTAATGAGTCGTGTGTGACAAGTGTCTAAATTTGGTGGTAGTAGTTACATATGGATGTTCTCTTCCGGTCAAAGGCATTTTGGGAACTCAAAGCTTTCTTCTTTCATTATTATTCATCACAAAGTAAAGGAAGGTTTTGTGGTGGAAATCGATGGCTTGGCTTTTCTATGTCCAGTCTTTAAGAGTCAAGCCAGTTTAATAGCGTAGGGATCTCCAGAATAAGTTGGTTCTTATGGGTTTTTGCCATTTTAATCTAAGTCCACAGATGCTAAAGCTATTGTTGTTTTAATCTGATATTCTCCTTTTCTTACTTTCTCAAGATTTTTGTTTATTTCCTAAGATTTTTCAAATGGGCTATGGATTTTTGGCTTGTGTGTGTGCTAATGTCCCTTGTTGATAAGTTGTTTTCTTTTCTGGGCGAGGGTCTAAATCCTCTCCTCTCCACATCAACAGGCTGTTTACACATTTGTTAGCATTTATGAGGTCTTATAATTCTAACCACATTTCTATAGATGTATTTAAAATTTTCAATTGGGTTTCTTTGTCTTCTGATTCAACAATGCCTAATACAAATGATCCTATCAGAAACATTGTTCAAGCTCAACAACAACATTTGATGTTGCTGAACCAAGAGACGTTTAAGCAAAGATTACAAACCCAAATCAAGGGTGCTCAAGAGTGCTGGATTTATGCAGTTCTCTAGTAATCTTCAGTTATGCTTGAAGGATGGAAAAGCTGAAGTTACAAAGTATATGACACAAGGGTTAAATCTATATACAATTTCTTAGCAAAGATAGCTCTCAAGTTAAATACATAGGAAAAATTATTAAAATCAGAATGCATGAACTGAACTTTGTTTATATTATCTCTTTGTTATTCTTGAGAAACATACATAAAGATAGATTAGAAAAACAAATAACATAAATTATCTCATCAGACGGATTAATCTATGACTTAGTTCCTGAAAGTTGATGCCGAATATCTATTAGGTGCTTCTGTCAATGTATATAATGCAGCTTAAATTAATTGCATGGCATATGGAATTGTGCTTTGCAGGAATATCAATACTAAATGAAAATGGTTAATGCAAAGTACTTTATTGATGGCAGCTTAAATTTTTTTTTATTACTCCTTTATATACATCCCTTATCCCTACATGAGAGCAAATTCTTATTAAATCTTGATCACCTAAAAAGTTTTGATTCTTGCAGTAAACATCAAGACTGATAGAACACTCTCATCACTAAGGGGGGGAAAATAGATTTTTCTAATGAAAAAAAAAAAAAAAAAACCTTTGGTATATCTTAAGTAGGACTCCATCTATTAAAATGAAAGATCTATCTTGAAATTTTCAACCTTCTAACAAAAGAAATAATGATAAACTAAATTAAGTCTTCTACAATTAATCTGGAATATAGTGGGCTCTTTGTCTGCCCTTAAGGCTTAAGCATGCATGCAATAGACTTTCTTTTCTTTTTTCCTTTTTTATTTAAACAAGAATTAAACAAACTTGCTATTAGTATATAAGTTAAAAAAAAATGAACTAGCAATCCAGTGGGAGAAAGGCACAGAGTCCAAAGTTCAAAACGAATTTATTCGGTATTGTGTTATCAAAATGAATGCTTAGTTGGCAAAAGACCGATGCTCCACATAGGATGTTAGAATTCGAATCCTCTCAAGGCTAGGGGCGAAGTGTTGCCTATCTTAATTATATAATAGCTCCTATGATGATGTAATCAAGGTGCGCAAGCTAGTTCGGATGAACTCAAATTTTAAAAAACATCTTGTTACACTCAACCGTACACATAGATGCCAAATAATAGGCTGAAAAAGCAAAACAAGTACAAAGCTCAGCCTATTGTTTGGCATTTATGTGCACTAGCAGAGGAATTTTTCCCTCAAATTCCAAAAAGAAAAAAAAATGAATACTTATATGGTGGAGAACATACTTCTTTTTTTTTTCAGTTTCACAGGGAGAATATCACAGATGGTGCATAGAGGTAATTATACTTGGAAATTTTATTTTATTTTATTTTATTTTTAATCGAAGGTTCATCCGGGCTAGTTTGCGCATACCCCGACTGCATCCTCAGATGAGCTTTTATATAATTAGTATAAACGAGTTTTGCCGCTAGTTCCAAGGAGATTATGACATCCTACATGAAAGAGTTATCTTTTGTCAACTAAACCACCTCTATTTTTGAGATTAAAATGATTTTTTTTAATGCAAAATTTTTCATCTCATAAATCTATATATATTAAATATATTCAAAATTCAGAATTAATAATATCTTTCTCGAAGTGAATTAGGGTATTTGTTGTTTGGTGCAATTTGTAAAGAACACTAAAACTATATTAATGTATGAAACGGACAAAAAAATTTACCCTTTTTGTGTAGAAGACAACAATAGATTAGCCTAAGTGATAGGTAAATTTTATTTATGAATTAATATGGTAGGTCTTTTATTTTATTATTATAATTTTTTTTTCCATAACTAAGAGAGAAACTGGAGCAGACAACCGTAAGAATTTTTTTCATTCTTTACGGTAAGCAAATAAATGAAACGTCACTACAAAAAACATACCAGAAATATAAATTACCTACTATAGATCAAATCAATTAATTTCACATAACTACCTAATCTACAACCCTAATTAGGGTAACCAATTAAGTAGAGTAATCAAAAATAAAAAAAACATTATTTTAATATAAATTTATTTATATTGAAAATAAGACCCAGAAGTCTGGAGTTTGGACTGGAAGATTTTTATACATAACCATATTTGGGAAATCTAATCTATTATTACCAAAAAAATATATATGTATATATATTTGGGAGATCTTTTTGGAAGACTAAATAGAATTTATTTATTTTTTCTTCTTAAAATTTAATACTATTTATGTACTTTTAATGCGTGATGATACAATATCATGCATACAAATACACGTATGTTGTACAGAGTGCAAAAGTAAAACAGATCTCTTGAGAATCATGGCTAGTTTGAGGGGTTTGATTGTGAAAAGCACCTTCCTTTTCTTCTTAATGTATCTGGTTTTGAGCTACAATGGAGTACAAGGACAAGAAGAAGATGAAGATCTGGAGCTGGAGAGACAACTAAAGCTTCTTAACAAGCCACCAGTGAAGTCTATCAAGGTATGTTTCTTGTTTCAAAAATCAAATTTGATCACTTGAACAGATCAGCTTTTATAGGAATCGACCATAATCAAAAGAGATGAAATTGAAATGACAGAAGCTTTACACTTCCTCTACCTGTACAGACTGATTACGGAGATATTTATGATTGCGTGGATATCATGAAGCAACCAGCACTCGATCATCCCTTACTGAAGAATCATACCGTTCAGGTATCATATTCAGTTATCTTATAACCCACTACTCAGAAGTAGGAGAGTTTGGCTTTTAATCTGGAAATGAACTATTTTCTGGAGTTTTGCATTGTGTGTTTTGCTACAAAGTAATAGAAAGACAAAATTTGATAGTGTTGTTGAACCCACCATGCTCAGTAATTTAAATACTTGTGATAGATGAAGCCCAGCTCCTTACCAACAGGAATGATAAATAAAAAATCATCAGAAAATGGGTTCAAGATCGATGGTTGTCCACCAGGTACAGTCATCATACGAAGGACTCAAAAGGAAGATTTAGTAAGGTCCAAATCTCTGGGAAGAAGTAGTCCTGGAATTGCTTCTCAATTTGCAGCTGATGCTCATGTATATCATGTGAGTCATTCTTCTTCAAACTCTCAGTGACCATTTCTGAACTTATTATCTTATTTTCTTTCTCTTCTTCTCCTTATAAATGATCTAGTCATGAACTTATTAGACCTCTCTGCCTCAGTTTGCTGTTGTCAAGCTAAAGAAACTAGATGATCAGTATCATGGTGGTGATGTAAACCTTAGCTTATATGAACCAAAAGTTTCACCCAATCAATTTAGTGAAGCAGTTCTGTGGGTTGAAAATGGGCCTCCAGAGACACTCAACAGTATTCAGGTCGGATGGGCAGTAAGTAATCATCTCAACAACCAGTCAACCACATTCATATACATAGTTGCTTGCTTGTCTTTGAAAATTCTAATTCACTTGTAAAATTTTTGTGGGACTTATTAGGTAAATCCGAAGTTATACGGCGACAGGCGATGCCGACTATTTTCGTATTGGTCGGTAAGTTTCGAAACCTGCATTGTTGTTTTCAAGATATCAAGTATCAAATATAGATACATAGTTTTCTTCATTTCTTCATTTCTTCATTTCTGTGTGTGTGCAGGCTGATGCATTTCACAAGACAGGTTGCTTTAATACCCTCTGCGCAGGTTTTATTCAAACCAGTAGGCATGTAACCTTTGGTTTAACCTTCAGTAATATCTCTACTGCTGGGGGTCCTCAATTCGAAAAGCATTTCTTAGTGTACAAGGTACATACATACGTTTACCGTATAAGATAAGATATCCATCTTTCAATTAGCCCAATTATTGCAAGAGGGTCATGAGGATTTGTTCGGAAGTCTTTGGCACTGGGTTCACCATTTTGGGTAAAAGCCTTAGCTCACACAGCCACACAGGAACTTGGGCTGAGCATGGAGTGTGATCAATCATCGTCAAGTTGAGTTCTGCAGCTGACTTGAATTTTGTGTTTTCTTGGTAGGATCCACCATCTGGTAATTGGTGGCTTGAATTTGATCATGAGAAAGTTGGATATTGGCCATCAAACCTCTTCACTCACTTGAAAAGCTTTGCGGATGCAATAACAGCCGGTGGAGAGGTTTATACTCCAACAAACGAACCTAATCCTCCTATGGGGAGTGGCAATGTACCAGCAGCATTCAACATTAGATCAACTGCTCTTGCTAGAAGGTTAAGAGCCGTCAACCTGAGAAATGAGCTTGTAGATCCTCAATATGACGATTTCAAGACTATCGCGGATTTGCCGAAATGCTATTATTCTCTACGAGCTTTTCCTTGGGGTATGACTGAATTGTTGAACTCCTTTTTATTTGGGGGACCAAAGAGTGGTTCTTGTTGAGGGGTGGTGAGCCTTCCATGCATCATTAGGAGTAGTTGGTGCACGAGCTGAATCAGCTTTCCTGTTTCATCATTCCAATATTAGCATGATCAAATAACTAATTTGCGTTTCTGCATACAATTATTACATGCTGGAATGAACTGCAAGGAGATTCAGGACTTTATGCAGCAAACTGTGTTACATCCACATCGATGAGTAGTAACAAATGATACAATCAGATTAGACGGCCATAATTCTAGGGATTTCTTTAGAACAACCAAAGACTTGATATTCTAGCTCTGAAGGTTATTCATCAGATAATGATCAAATTGTGTTCATCTCAGAGCAAAGTAATCCACCAGCATTTAGGAATTAAAAAGATTCTTGTTGCAACAATTATTGACTATTATTCTTAATGCTACAGTTCTCCTCCGACCAATTAAGAGTACAAATTTTGCACTCTAATTTACACGCATATACACCACCAGGGCTCAAATATAACTTCAAAACAAGAATAACAGATATCACAAACGAAGGAAAAATGTGATGCCGTGAAACAAATCAAGGTCTCTTGCTCTCAAAAACTCCTCGGCAAGAAGGGAAGAACACAACCAAACTTTCAAAATGACTTAACTATTAGATGCTTTTCCTCTTCTCATCTTTGGAATCATGACCACAACCAGCAGTCTATTTATCTTCTGAACTCCAAGTGACACAGGTGATCCACAGGTTGCATCAATATACCAACTTCAGCCAGTTCAGAATGCCAAAACCAGCACCAATTAAGCTTCCTAGCCTCCTGACTACTAAACTACTCAATCTTGGCAGCAGCCTGTTTTGCACCTACAGCAAAGAATTCCGTGATAACCTCAAGGGGCATGCCCTTGGTTTCTGGAACTTTCAAGAAGACAAATACCAATGAGATACAGCATACAACAGCATAGATACCGAAGACACCTGCCAGCCCAATGGAGGTGAGCATGACCGGGAGTGTGTAGGTAACAATGATATCACCTATCCAATATGTAAGTGCACAGATGGCAATACAAAGCCCACGGACCCGAGTGGGGAAGATCTCCGAGCAGAGGGTGTTGGGAATAGGACCAAATGCCATGACAAAGCAACAGAAGTAAACAATAACACAGACGGTTGAAATTACAGCATGGACGACAGTACCCAGGCTCAGAATATTCCCCAAGACAAGAATGACAAGTGACACTATCAAGACAGGAATGGTACACAGTAGCAGCGTCCTGCAATAAGGAGAAATTAGAAAACAAATCAATGTACCATTGAGCAGAATTATGTAATACTTTTCATATAATTTTAGAGATGGATTGAAAAAATAAATAAAAAGGCAAATTACATATTGACCCCCTATATTTGCAATAAATTGCATCTTCTACTCCTGAAAAAAAAAATCAATTACAGATGCCCCCTTACTGCTTCAGCAGAGCTGCCCATTTATAGCTTTCAATTCTCAACAACAGGGGGGCATCTATAATTTATTTTTTTCAGGGGTAGTAGATGTAATTGATTACAAACACAGGGGGTCTATAAGTAATTTCCCTAAATAAAAATAAAACTTGTGACAGCTTTTCAGAAAGTAGTTCCTTGTTGAAAAGCATACATACAGTGAGAAAATATAATATCATCCCACCATTACCACTAAGACAAAGTTATAAAAGTTAAGAAGAGTGCTTTCCAACATGCACATTACACATCACATGACACATGGAAGGAATCCATTCCTTGAAATGGCCCCTTCCAATACAGGGCTTGCCCACAGCATGTCAAGGAACCTGGCTGTGTGTCATCTAGCATGGCATTGGCCTAGAATAGATATTGAATATTTAGTGGTTGTAAAATGAAAAGGCTAATCAAATCATTTGCTGGAAAACTGAGTGATTTTCTCATTAATTACGAAGACAGGATGTCATGCAGCAAAAACCACTCAGGGCAAGAATAAAAAAGGAAAAAGACAGTTTTGCAATTCAACAGCGTTAAAAGGCAATTTTGGGAAGCATTTATAGAAATCAGTATGTAGGTAGGAATGAGGGTTTACAGTTTAATCAGACGAAATAGTTTTAATTATCACTGCTCTCTTTGTTTTCCATGAAAAAGGAAAATTATTCTCCATGGATATTGAACAGTTCAATGATTTGAAAATTTAATCATTTTGGGAATTAGATGTCAGAAGCTTAAGACTGAAAACGGGGTTTACTTTGAATACTGGTTCCAGCACTCTGCCATTCAAGACTGGTAAACTATCTAGCACCCACACAGAATCTAACAATGTCCCTTATTCAGGAAGGAAATAGCAGCTCCAGGCATTGGGGACGAGAGGGGGAGGAGTGCCCTACCTTCTTCCGCTGATATCCATAAGCCTCATTGCAACAGCTATACATGGAAGCATCAAGAGAGTTGTGAATGCACTAATTAGCAGAGATGCAGAATCTGAACTTAGGCCCAAGTCTGAAAGTAGAACTTCAACACCAGCCTCCTCAAGAATCTGAGGGGTGTAGTACAGAACCCCATTGATGCCAGAAAACTGCATTGATAAAATATTGCACATAAAACTCTTATCAGGAAAGTGTAGCAAAAGAATAAAATTTAGGCCATTGTTTTACCAAGAAAGAAGTATGAAGCTCCAAGTTTCAAACATAAAAATCTATTTAAAACAGGAAAATAAATTTAAGATCACATGAAATAACAAAGGGTATACATGTTGGCCAGTAACGGAGCTGACCTAACATAAAGTAAGCCAACATGTGGAACTACATCAATTGTTAAACACCCGAAAAAGGATGTTATTTTCGCAACAAATCAAACCCTGGACGGTACTAGGAGGACGAAAAGTCATATGTTATACATTCAAGGGACAAAAAGAAATTACACAATCAAAAGTACAAACAGTTTAATAGAATATTGTCAACATTGGAGATGAGGCACCTAGATAATAAGATGGCAAGATTTTTTCTCAAAGATGGACCTAGTAGAATATTGGCTTTCAATCTATGCTTATGATATTAAAGTCATGCAGCAGTCTCCTATCCATGATTCATTTAGGAAATAAGGGCCGGGGGGGGGGAGGAGGAGTTCTATATCAGGTTACTCGCCAAACCTTAAATTTGAAAAGCAACTCAAGTTTTAGGAATTAAAACAAGTGCAACCAAGGGACAGAAAAAATCCACACATCATCCATTCAGAAAATTATACTAGTTAGTAATAATCAACTAGTTCACCATACTTTTTTTATGCAACATCAAAGACAGGTGAAAGAGTAGCGAACGACAGAAGAAACTGTCTCTTACCTGTTGAAGTATTTGAATCCCTACCCCAACAATTAATGCATGCTTGACTCCTGGCTCTAAAAGATCACCCCACCTTGGCCCTTTTGCAGCAGCTTCAGAGGGATGAACCATAGCAGGTCCAACTGGATGCTGCTCTATAAGCTCCTTAGAGTACAGTGCAGGCTGGCTTACTAGAGCAGCAGCCTGAATGAATTCACCACCTTCAGGAATGTCACCACCAGGAAGTGAAACAAGAGAACCACGCCGGGATCCAGGAACACCCTCCTGGTGTAAATAAATCCTCTTGAATCCCCCTTCTTTCTTTCCATCTGGACCTTCTCTCTCAGACCATTGCCATGCCAACTGCCAACCACCACCGATACCCATACTACTTCCCGTCTCTCCAGGACCTCCTTGCATAAGACTACTGTGGCGCCTCATGCTTAAACTGCTACCATGGGACACCTGAGGTGGCACCATGTCCTTACCTTCAATGCTTGTTGTCTGACGTGAGATCAACGGGGTATGCAAATTGTCATCAGAATCATTGCCGCCAGCATCAGACAGATAGTCATCACCATCCCTATGCTGGCCTTCCTCATCCCACTGCATGTTTTTATCATGCTGCCCTGCCACACTCAACATACTACCGAAGTTCGGAAAGAGTGTGCTTCGCATGCTTCCCATCTCAGGTAACTTCTCATGGACACTGCCGAAAAGAGTGACGAGAGGGTCCATAAGAGATACACTCTGACTCTCCATGCTCCCATGGCGGGACACAAGTCCAAGTGTACTCTGCCGAGTCTGCTCCGTGACAGGTCTGGCAACCCAAGAAAGGCCTTCTTCTGGACCATATAACTTGATCTGGTCCTTCTGAGCTGTTGGATCGTGTTCATCAGTTAGATCTTCAGCTGGGCCTATTATATACTCTTCTATCGAAGTTTCACCTCCAACTCCAAGGCCTTCAACCAGCAAAGCCATCTCACCTGTAGATCAAAGGGGTTACAGTGCTTTCCATTATGCATGAATCATCAAATTATTTTGGAAAAACCAACAAAAGAGAGAAGATATAAAGTTATCAGAGAACCTATAAATACATCAAGATACAAGTAACCTGCTTCTTGTATATAGTTCAAAAGATAGTAGCTAAAACATAATATACCTTGGAGAAGAGAGAGGAGTGAGGACTTGGGGGGGAAGAAAAAAGAGGACACTGAAATGTTTAAGACAGTATTCCTAGAAAATTATTTACTGGTCTGGTCTGGGTATTCCAACTACAATTGTTTGCTATGTTGAGATGTAAGTTTCAAAAAGAGACCTATATAAAGAATTGACTTTAGTCTTCACAAATGAAATAATTATCATAATAACATCACAGCATATCATATAACAGAGGAAGTCAACAAAAATTCTCAATACACACTTATGGAATTGTATTTATTTTTACATGAGCTTTTCCCAAAGTAATAGCCTTTCATGCTGCATTTGGTTGGCAAGAGATGAGTAGAAATGAAATAAAAAGAAAAGAAAAAAGAATCTCAAAAAGAAATGAAGTGCAAAGAAACAAATGAGATGGAAAAAGAATTGTCATGATGTTTTATTGTCTAAGGGGCGGGCCTAGGCACAATGGTCAGTAGACCACAATTGTAGCCTAAGGTCAAGGTATCAAAACAGCTTCTCAGCAAAAATTGCTGAGATAAGGTTCCGTAGGAACATTGCACCCTCAGAATCTCCTTGTGCAAAAGCCTCCAGCACCAAGTTCGCCCTTATTTTATGTCTCATTGTTCAGGGAAAAGGAAATTCAAATCTCTCAAGAAAGAGTGAGATTTCTTGCCAAAATAGCAAGACAATTTTTTCAGTGACCCATGACATTTTCACCACTCAAAATTGAAAAACTGCCAAAAAAAATCTCTATCAAACCAAGTAGCATGAGATTTTCAATCAATGGGAAATTAGTAGAATGATGTGGTTTTTTTCTTGTCATCCAAGCAAAGCCTTAGAGTTTCTACTACTCGACCCAAAAAGCTCAGTAAAAGCTCAATATCACCAAGATCATTAGATTTTTTTTTTTTTTGTATTTTTTTCCTTTTTTTTCCTCTCTTTTTTTTTTTTTTTTTTTTTTTTTCCCTTCTTTTTTGTTGTGGGGGGATTGAATAAATAAATTTATTACCAAAGAAAAGTAAATACAAGAGCACAAAGGGCATAGCCTGAGCAAAGAGAGCCATAGGGCTCAAAACAAGCAACCAAAGAGGCAACAAGCCTAGCAACCACCTATGAGCAAAACAGAAAGCAAACTAACCAAACTAGATAGCACCTATTTTTTAGATTTTTTTCTCACTCCTTATATTGTGGCAAAGCAAAATCAAAAATTGGGAATTGTGACAATTGTAGTTTGTTAATCATTCATAAATTTTGCATCTTTCATACATTTTTGGGGAATTGTAACATTTGTTATTGAAGAACCAGCACACATTTATTTATAATAATGAAGTACGAAGTTATAGAGTACAAAACTCTAAGGATATTTTACCACAATACCCCTTATTACAGCACATACATAAAATAGACAAGGAATGTACATGAAGGTACTAGGTTGAGGAACAACAAAAGTTAATATCCTATACATAACAGCCATCCATGCAACAATATGGACTTCATAGGGGCAATGGCCAACAAGGGAACTCCCAAACCCTAATCCCTTAAGTTTAACAACAACAACAACAACAACAACAACAACATAACCTTATCCTAGCTCAATGGGGTTCCTTATGTGGATCCTTCTCTCCGATCAGCTCTATTCAAAATCATGTACGAAAAGAAGAACTCCAAAGCAGGTTAAACCTTAGAGAGAAGCTCAGAACATAGGCTAAAAAGAATTCCAAATCTGTAGCACCAAACCTCAAGTCAAAGAGGACCTCCAATACATCTTCCAAACAATCAAACAGGAAAAAGGGAAAATACAGTCACTCTAAGCCTTTTGAATTTCAGCAGTCAAAATAATTATGCAGTGAGAGGAAATGAGCTATATAGGCTATTGCATCCTTGGAATGATAGGGCTGTTGTATCTTCTTTCATTATTTAACAATATTTGTTAGGGCTGTCAGCCATCATGAAGTTCCCGGGTGAAAACCAAAGTGAACACCAATACTACACCAATGGTTTGTAATATCGTTCAGATTTCACATTCCTTAATTGAAACAGCCCTTCCTACACTCTAGTACATCAAGATTTTTACAACTGCAAAAGAGGAAAAAGCATTTGAATTATAAGTTGTGTGTGAATACCTAAAATACATCTATGAAATTGGAAGCTACTCCTTATAAGCAATCCTTCTCACATGCTCTAACTATAGTGGCAAACAACCGCATGATGACTTCAATACATGCATGCATGCCCATACATACATACATACATACATACATACATACAAATGTGTGTATATGTATTGTACAACAATGAAACTACTAACTGTTATTGTTTTCCCTTGGTTGACAGCTAGATGAAAATAGCTTACAATACTAGCTCAAATCATCCATGCCAAAATGCAAAGAACATAAAGTTCTAAAGTGAAATACGAGGAATAATTTACCAATTAGAAACAACTCCAAGACACACCTGAGACATCCTCCCACCCACGTAATCTCTGCAATACGTGTTTAGCCTCAACCATCCGCCCTTTACTCACTAGCCACCGTGGAGATTCCGGCAAGAAAAATACAGTCAAAACAAAATAAGCAAGAGAAGGAATAGAAAGAACCCCAAGCATCAACCTCCAGCTTGGTGATTCCAACAGTGACATCCCAAAAACCATACAATATGAGAAAAACATTCCAGCAGAACCGGTGAATTGTGGAAGCGTGTTTAACGTTCCCCTTATTTCAGGTGGGGCTGTCTCAGATATGTAGACAGGAACAAGAGTGCATGCCAGACCAATTCCAAATCCATCCAAAAGTCTTGCCAAGAGAAGGATATAAACATTTGGAGACCATAACATTACAAGACCACTAACAAAATAGAGAAGTGATGAGGCTATCAGCATTGGACGCCGACCAATCATATCTGATACGACTCCAGAAAATGTTGTAATAAATACAGCACCAATAAGTGACATAGCCACAATAAGCCCTTCCATTGTTGCATTACTTTCCAAATCAAATTCCTCCTTTATGTAAAGAATAGCCCCTGCAGCAAACAGAATTAATTCTCAATTTAGTGTCACAACTTCAGCTTGTGCATCTTCTTCCCTAAGGAGAAGGGTAACAATTGAAGCACAAAAGAATCAGAAAAGGAAGCAGCAAAACTTCAATGACCAAACTGGAAAGCACATTCAAAGTGAATGGAGAGAAAGTGCTAAAAAAATCCACCTCCAATCACTCCCTTCAATGTACTCAACCAGCCACTACAGAGTTGTTTTCTCTATTTTAACAGTGCTAAAAATTTAAGAAATCACCAAAGCGATCACTTTCAGAACACAGAAGTGACAGATGTTCACCAGCAATTGTGGCATTATCCCATCCCTGCAACAAATTCCCCATCGTAGCAGCTATAGCTACAAGCACAGCACCCCTCATCTTTGGTGAAGTTTATTCTCCGTAACCACAACAGAATAACCTGCAAAAGGAAATTTCAGATCAGCAATAATTTAGTGTAATCCAACCACATTGAACACTTCAAATAACTTGTCATTAAACTGACTCATTATCTGGGCGGACGGCAAACCATTACCCGGTAGCCACACCTTCACTGTGAGATCAACACAAGCATGCTCCAGTCCCAGAAAAAGAAATAGAACTGCTTAAATTGATCAGAAAGCCAATGGAAAGAGACTTAATTAATCACCAACGCTCAAATCTATATTACACAGGGGGAACCACTAATCTACATAGTAACCGATCATAAATGTCCGCGAACATAAAGAAGCCAATCGCCTTATGAGACGAAAAACAAGTCCCAACCGTTTCAGTGACCGCCAATCTAAAAATCAGACTACAAAAAATCCAGAGATTATACAAGGTGTTTATGAAACCGTTAAGGCGGTGAAACAGAGAATCAATACCGCAAGCTGCCTCTTTGACGGGATTCACATATCAGGACGTTAACTCTACTGAAAAACACTTCTACCTAGGGAAGCGAAGCAATATAAGTCGGAAAACCAAAGGCATGTTTTCCCGAGGACCGCTTACTACACGACACCTGCACCTCTCACCAGACTGCAAATCAGCCTCCACAGATCCTCGTTCTCAGTCACGAAGTGCAGCTAAAGCTCAGCTGCGAAGCGAACCACCAGTATTTTTAATCGCCAGACACACTTGAGGTGCACCGAAGAAAAACTTTGAATTCAGGAGTGTCGGGAGTTCGAAAATATCCCAAATACGAACTGTATCAAGTTCTATGTTCGGAAAAAATTGGCGAAATTAAACTCGAAACAAGTACCAGAGTTATGAGAAGCCTTACAATGGTGAAAATTTTCAGCTCTTTTCTGGAAACCGATGGAAATCTTTAGTATCTCCAATTCTATCCTCAAAGCAGTACAAGATAAGCAGTACAGAAACGAATCCGAATTCAGTCTCCGACCTCCAAAGGGCACAATTGCAGCAGCACTGCCACAACTGAAGTTTCTCAATTGGAACGGTTACAGATCTCCCTTGTAGAAATGACTCCACAACATTAACTCTTGATAATCTTGGTCTCACAAGCAGTCCAAGCCTGTCGAGAACCTCCCGAAATTCCAAGTACTCAATGCACCGTAGTTTTTTTCCTGGAATCTTCAGATTTACATCTACAGCACCAGATATAACCACTCTTTTCCTAAAAGAAGTGAGGAAAATGACCAAAAATCGTTAGTCTTTTCGAAATTTCAACTACGAAATCCATAAAATTTCTCAATTTTTTCTTGTTTCTTATCAATTTGGTTTGTCCTTCCAAATTGTCAGACGCAAGCTAAAGTAACACTATCTACTACTTCGAAAAGTAAAAACACAGATTTCCTCATCATGAAACCTACAGCTACAGTTCAATAACAAGAATAATCAACAACACTAAATTTCGATTAAAGTGTCAAATCGAATAGGTTTATAACAAAACAATAGCATCCGAGTAAATCACTGAGTTTCAACAGTGCAGAGATTTCCAAAAAGACAGAAATTAAACAACATTTCTGTTTTCGGTGAATCGACTTACCAGTTCCCACCTTGCAAACTGCAATCCAAGACAATAATCTAAGGAAGAAGAACGTATTTTTATCGATCAATCCAACTGTAACCCTCTTTACGGAAACAAAAATTTTGTGTATCTGTGAATACAGACACTAATAGAGACGAAGCCACAGTGTGATTCGCCCAGTGGCCCCAGCTAATAGCTCTCTGTAATGCTCATAAGTCATAACTACCTAAATCCATGGAAATTAGATTTGAAGCATGAGGGTAGTTCGGTCAAAACAAATTGTTAATTACTGCTGATTTCCAAAATATTTAATCCCCGAATATACCCTTCGCTTTTCTGTTTATGGGCCAAAAGGGAACAAAAATGTCTGTCAAAAGTGGCACACAAAAAGGTAAAATTTCAAATTCTCAGATTTTATTAATTTTTTTAGCTTTTTTCCCTTTTTTTTAACTTGAATCTTGAGTAAGGGATTTGGCTTTCGTGAATTTTGACTAGCGACAGCCGTAGGTGACACGTGGAAATAAAAATAATTTTTGTGCAGTCACTCTTTCGGGAACACGTGGTAAGATCTTAGAATATTACGTGTAGCGTGAACTCATCTCCATCTCCCTCCATCTTCCACACCAACTACTGGTCTCCGTTAGCCCCTCAACCCACCCAAACCTAATTGCCACATGCAGATGCTCACCCACCCATTGGTCTGTTGAGCTTCACTTCAGTGCTGCACCGGAAGCCAAGGTCGAGATCGAAATTTTGACCGAGATTTCGCTTTATATACACATCAAAATGGACGGTCGAGATTTTGGTTCGATCTTGACCGTCGGCTTCACATGCTGCGCATTAAATTTTGACTCTAGACCTCTTCTTTTTTTGTTTTTATTTTGAGAAAAAAATTTGTGTTTTTATTCCCACAACGGAGGAGAAGGACAATTCTTCGGGGTAGACCTGAACATTACGTATTCAATTATCAGCATGTGCTGTCAATAGTCGAGATTGAAATCTCGACCATCTATCTCGTAAATGATTAAAAGCAAGACGGACATTGGCAGTACAATGTTGTTCATTAATGAACGGCACTAAAGTTGTACCCTAATTCTCCATGGGGGAACAAAGACAAGGTGGCATTGTACCCTCTATGATTTTCTTCATGTGGGATGTTTTGAGTACGAATGTTAATCGGTTTAATTCAATTGATTTCGGAGAACTAATAGGTGTTTATCGAGTTATGCTGCTTGTATAGATGATCGTACTCAACTATTCAATCATACCAATTTTTTTTTGTAGTGGCAATCATGCGCCCCCCCTGCACTATGCAATATCTGAACTTTTCAATTCAACCCATGCAGGCATTAGTCCTGCCAATCAGCGTAGCCCCACCACATGCCTAGTATAGTCCACAGAAGTCAGTAATGATTTCATGTGCAGACCAAAGAACAGATAACTGTCTAATACAAGAAAGAGAGGAGTAAAAATCATTCCAACATAGAACATGGAGGTTATCGAACTGCTTGAAAGTGAGTTTGAAAGCACAAGACTACCACTCCCGATGATAATCATACCAATGAAGATCTTTAGAATCCGCCATTACAAAGTCCTTTTTGTACATTTGACTGATAGTGAGTGGCCTAGATCGACATCGACTACTTACCAGAAGCTTACAATTTCAGAAAAAAAAATGAAAACGTCTTAGAATTGTTTTTCTCCAACGCCTTCATTTTCATATTTCATTTTATTTCCTAAATATAGGAAAAGTTGTTTTTTTCTTTTTCAAATGGAAAATTATTACTAGGTGAGGTTTCTTTGTTGGTTTCTTTGGTGACAAAATATAATTATTGATTTATTACAAACAGAGAAGGGACCATTAATTCAAATTAAACTTATGGCCACAATTGTGTCAAATAAAGAATATTAGTACACTAGATAGCAACAATAAGGTTCACAAGAAGTGGCACTTCTTTGTGATCCATTGGTTGATTTTATGTTATAAATATGTGTTGAGATTTTTATTTTTTCATGTTTGAAGGTAAGTAAAGAGTGGTACCATTCTTTTAAATATAGACTTACACTACAAGCTTTTGGTTTAGCCTAGAGAAACTATAGATTTATAATCCAACTAATTGTGTTTTTGATGTATGCAACAATTCAAAATGGTGACATGCTATTATGAGAAGGTTATTTACCGTGACATTACATAAGAAATATATGAAACAATACCAATTATATGAGAAAGAGAGAACAATCATAGTAAGGATTTAACACTCTATGAGATTTTGTGACTCTCCTTAAAGTTCAACTATGTGCATTTTAATTTCATCAATAAATCATACAATAGGTTTGCTGATTTTCTTGCTAAGGTAGCCCATCGTTTCTCCCTTGCTAGATCATGGTGGAATGTCCAGTTGACAAAACCCAACACTTCCACATAGGAGTCAGAGTTTGAATCCTCTCTGAGCCAAGGATGAAGCCCCGCCTATATTAATTATATAAAAAGGGCGCATTGAGGATGTAGTCGTGGTGCGTGCAAGCTGGCCAGATGAACCTCATTCAAAAAAAAAAAAATCATGGTGGAATGTCCCACTTATTTTCATGATTGATCAATTATTGTTATTGTCCAGGTCTCCTAACTTAAACTATTTTATTTAATGAAGCTCTTATCCTTTGACCAAAAGATAATAAGGATTTAACACTTTTTTTTTGGTGTGTGGAGAAAATGAGACTTTATATTAATAGAAATAAATAGAATACATACAATAAAACAGAATTAGGTTATAAAGAACCTACGAGCCCTACTGCTCTTCTACAACATATTGAGAGATTTAACACTTTACCTTGAATTGCATTGAGGCTAGGATGAGCTGAATTTGAAAATTTCACTTATAATCTTTATATTTTAACTATAATTGTATGTAACTAGAGAGATATATGCAAAGAATTTTGGAAATAATATGAAAGTGACATTATTTGATTATTATTTTCCTTGACATACATATTTTTTAAATCATATTAATATTTGTCGTTGAAAGAAGTTACTTGCCATAGAGAATTTTATTAGGTCCATTTACGACAAAGAAAGAGACCATCCATTTCCCTCTGGATGAAGGACACATGTCCATCAGTCACATCCAAAGGTTCATATTAAATTAAAATATAAAAAAAATTTATATATTCTCAATTTTATATCATCCTCTAAATGTGACTAATGAATATGTGTTATTCATCTAAAATAAAATGAATGGTTCTAAAAATGAACCTGGTAAGATTCTCTTGCCATAGGGCATCAGGTTCAAAAGAAAAAGTAATTGAATTGTTGCCTCACACAATTATGAAAATACATAGGATATTTGGTGAACTTAAGCAATAGTTTTTAATCTAACATGAATTTTGGGTAAAACTAAGGCCAAAGTTCACCACAGTAGGTAGTGAACTAGCAAAATCTCACCAAATTTCAGTAGATTTCAACCTCCATTTTGAGGGGTATTTTTGGTCATTTTGTGTCCAAATTTAGTGTTAATTACCTTAATATGATATAAATATTTGGTAAATTTGAATTATTTTGTATTCCATGTAAACTCTCCTTCCTAGCCACATTTAACATGTTACATTTTTAGGCCTAAATCATTTGGACATAATTGGAAAGATTATATGTTGACATTGAAAATTTCATTACAAAATCCCTTTCATAATTTAAATTCTTTCCATAAATTCTTTCATGTATATACTATTCTCAAACTACATTTGAGATTGTGATAAACTCGATATTTGAAAATAAAATTCTTTCAATTCTCACTGGTCATGGTTAAATCTGATCACATGTTGCATGGCTTTAATGCCACAAAGAAGGAGCCAGTAATAATAGTAATCATAACACGTGGGATACTCCTTGTCAATTTGCACTCCATCAGAGAAGCGCTCTGTGCTCCCCGACGGGTTTTCCACCATAAAAACATGTGGGACCCCAGGGATTGTGATGTTATTTATTTATTTATAATGTTTTATGATTTTTACGTGTGGACTCCACATGTTTTGTGGTGGAAACTCGTCGAGAAGCACAGAGTGCACCCCGTCATTAGGCTGACTAGGAATATTTGAATCAGAACCGGTCTGTATAAACCGGGACGGTTTTCTTTCTTTCCTTTCTTCCTTGAATAATGAAAAAATAAATAAATAAAAAAAAAAAGCTGGCAGACTGATTAGTGAAGTACTCCATCTAACACTTAAAAGACTAGCTGATAAATTAAGTGTTCTTAGACGATGTGATGTGTCACGTGCTCTTTATTTACCTTTCAAGTCTCAACAACGAAATGCACGTGACCTTGACTTAGAGTGAGAAATTTTGATAATAAAACAACCGAGTGTTTTACTTTTCTAGTCCATGTTTGGTGGGATGGAAAAGTTGACCGAGAAAACTGAAACTTCCCATCTTTCTTTTGTTTTTGGATAAATCTTCCCATCTTTCTTATGTACTTTGCATTTGACTTATTTTCTAATGCGTCATTATCTTGTGAAAGACACTATTGTTTTAGATAGAGTGTTAATATTGAACTTGTCTTCTAGTAAACCATGTTATCAATAATAATTGAGCAAATATATTAAATGAAAGAGTTTAGGTCAAAGGAACTATACAAACGATTAATTGCACTTCCGCCAAAGTTAAACCACTATTTGTTAAGAACCAAGAACATCAATCGAACCTAGCAGGACACAAACTCATATGTTGAATTACACGTTTAATCTTCTAAACTTGTGTTAACTTTGAGATGAAATTCACCAAAAATTAAGAATTGGCAACAAAAACTTAACACCCAAAAATCTGTCAACTTAATTTTCCTCAATAGAATTTTCACTAAATCAGGACAATCTTCATTCGAGTTCCGAAACTATTTGAAAACTCTTTATTGTTGCAATGAACAAATTGCAATTTCGGATCCAGAAACAAGGCATACGTATTTAGTCAAAAGTATCTTCTTCTTTTTTTAGTTGATTTCTAATTTTCCTATATGATTCTGACAATAGTTCCGACAGGGTGAAAGAAGATAGATTAAATGATTTCCCCTTCACCCACCTATATTAATAATAGAGTATTACGGGCATATTTTAGTCATATCACATGTTTTAAATAATGTCAAAAAACCTATACAAACAAGAGGAATCCACAATAAATAAAGATGGTATACCTCTTTCATTTAAATTTTAGCTGCTTTTTTGTTTTGGCCAAAAAAAAATATGTACTAAATAATGTAAGGGTATTGTGGTGCATTCAGGTTTGAAATTTGAAATAGCTTAATAGCATTAGTTTTTTTGGGACCTAGACATAATTTATGCTCTAATCAAGGACCCATGCCTAAAAAAAACTCTTTTAAATATTTCTTGTTCAAGGCTATATTTTCTTTTAGGGAAAAATGGAGGTAGCCCAGGCCTTGCCTGATTAAGACTTCGTAAGTCAGGCCCATGAACATAGTCAGCTTCATTAGGCCTAGGCGTAGGCCCATGAAAACCTAATTGGGTTTACAGGGCCTGGAAGAGCAGCCCATCAGAGTATACACTTCAAATGATCTTGGAAAAGCAGTTTCAAGATCTAATTTGGAAGGATCTAGGGTTTTAGGTCTTGTTTGAAAACAGGCATGGGACCATTTTAAAGATCATCCAGTATGAAAGTGTCATTTACCAACCCTGTAACTGTCTCACTTTGCTTTTAGCCTTGCGTTAGCAGTGTAAACGTGGACGTATATCGAGCGAGTAGTCAAGAATGGATTCTCTTTCAACCTTCCAAAACACGCTAGCTTCCTTTCTATTTTTGAACTCCAAAAACCCTGGAAGTTTATGGTTCGGAGTTTTCGGAGCGCGCAAGGATTGTCTCTGTCACTTGAGGGGTTTGAGTTAGAAGATGAGGTTCTTTCCTTGGCAACAAGCCTTGGAACGACAAACTGGTGACAGAAAATTTACAAACAAGGAGGTCGACAAGAGCGTGATTGATGGAAAACTCTGTGAGGAACACTCACCTGCTTATTATGGAATTTGCGCTACCGGAGGAATGATGAGTGCTGGGTTGACTCATCTCGCTATTACTCCTCTCGATGTCTTGAAAGTGAATATGCAGGTGAGTGTGATCTCAGCAAACCAGTGACTGTTGATGGATTTTAATAAATATTTTGTGATCATGGATTTTTTTTTTTTTTTCTTTTTCTTTGTTGATTGATGAAAAAGGAATCAGATGACCTTGATGACCTACAAAAGAACAATAGAGAGAAACACTGACTAAACCAAGGTTTTGCCCAGAACTTTATATGCTTACTCAACAAAATTTGGGAAGCAAATATTTTAATTATCTTTGGATTATACAATCCAAAATTTTGCTCTTTTTCGGGGTGAGAATAATGGTATTAATCAAACAGATATGGAACCTTATACTAATGGTTGCCTTCTTTCTGTAAACCTGTAGTCATAGGGATTTTATGCCATATTGACACTACTGTTATGGTTTGTCCATTATCTCTTTGATGGAGGAACCTCTGGATAAAACAGTACGTGATTGTTCAGAGGTTATTGTGCTGAAACTTCAGGGTGAACGGCTGCCATGGCAATAGTATAATAATGGCTGCCATCCCAGCTACCACGTTTAAACATTGTGAAAGAAAGAGGATCCAAGGCTCTTACTCTGTTTTGTCCAAACAGTACTTCTAGCTGCTTTTATTCATTTTGTTTCGGTGTCATTTTCCCCCAGAAAAAGGGGGAGGTTTGGGCATTGTTACCATATTCTTCTTGTGGATTTGGTTTTGGTCGTTTGCCCCCAATGCAAAATGACTTGAAGTAAAGGGAAGCATTGTACAAGTCTTCATTTTGAGGCTTGTATTATGAAAATTTTGGAAGTAAGAGATTTTTGTTCCTGGTTTTTAATGTTGAAACAACCAAAGTCCACAAGGAGAATCTTCATATGTATTACATTTCTTTTTTACAGCTTTATGTAGAAGAACCTATTAGCATCATAAGATACTTTTAATTTTTTATCTGTGGTTCAATCTGTCTATAATCTATGTTATCTCCTTTTGGAATTGGTTGATCTCTTTTATTTGTTGCTTCTGTGGTGCATCTTCTTAATTCCTCTAGTATAACAACTTTTGCAGTTCTGATAAAAGCAAATGAATAAAAATTAGGTGAATCCCATTAAGTATAACAGCATCTATTCTGGGTTAAATATTCTCTTGAGGGAAGGAGGCCCTTCTGCCCTTTGGAGAGGTTGGACTGGGAAGTTAATTGGGTATGGTGCTCAAGGCGGCTGCAAATTTGGTCTATATGAGTTTTTCAAGAAGCTTTACTCGGACGTGTTGGTAGACCAGCACAGGAGCTTCATCTACTTTGTCAGCAGTGCATCTGCTCAAGTGTTTGCTGATGTGGCTCTCTGCCCTTTTGAAGCCGTCAAAGTCCGTGTTCAAGCACAACCTAATTATGCTAGGGGCTTGATTGATGGATTTCCGAAGTTATATGCAACTGAAGGCCTCTCTGGGTAAAGATAAATAAATATTTGTCTTCACCTTTCTTTTCTTTTTCATTTCTGTTAATTTTAGGTGTAAAGTGTAACTCTAGGTTATCTCTGTTTCAGCTTTTACAAGGGACTTTTGCCACTTTGGGGTCGGAATCTTCCATGTAATTGCTTTTCCTTGTTATGTGCAGCTGTTCTTCTTCTGTTTGCCCCCATTATGAAGTGCAAGAAATTGGATGAATTTTCTCATTCCACACCAAAAGTCATTAGTGTTCCCTGTTCTATGATATTTTCTTCTTTTTCAAGTTCTGTGATGACTTGGCCTATTCTGCTGATTCTTAAATCAATTTCTAAAACCTTGACTGGGATCTCTGATGGATTCAGTTGCATGGCCATTTTTTCCTTATGCAAAAGAATTGTACTTAGTTTTCTACCTATGCTAGTGCTGCAGTTAGTCATCACTATCCAGTCTGGTTCCACCATGAGTATTCTATTTGGTGGCTATAACCTTGGCTGATTTTGGGGCAACTATGATTATTTATATTGTTCATTGATCTCATTTTCTTTGCTAACCAATCTAAAATTGATGATGTGATAGTCTCTATGATTATGTTTTCGACATTCGAGCATTCCGTGGACTTTTTATATCTTAATATCGTTCAAAGAAGAAAGGAGAACTGCTCAAGAGCTCAGCAACTTGGGGTGACATGTGTAGCTGGCTATACAGCTGGAGCTGTTGGTACCGTGATTTCTAATCCTGCGGATAACATTGTTGCATGTCTTTATAACAAAAAGGCCGGTAATGTGATTCAGGTAATGTTTATGCCTTCCTGGTTAACTTGTTCTTGGTCCAACTCCTTGAAGAACTGAAGGTTCTTATAGGTTATATTTCATAATCCTCAGGCTGTGAAGAATATTGGGTTTTTCAATTTGTTTACAAGAAGTCTACCAATCAGGATCATAATTGTTGGACCTGTTGTAACCTTGCAATGGTTTTTCTATGACACCATTAAAGTACTAACTGGGCTGTAAGTTCATCTTTCTTTCCTTATTTTAGTGGAGTATCTTGTAGCTTCATTCAAATATATTCTTCTCCACTTCAGTTTAACATTTCTTTTAAAACTCCTTTTCTTCTTAGTCCATGATGAGACTAAAAAATTCTAGACTACTTGAGAGTTCAGAAATGTAGTGACACTGAAGAGTTTTATCTTATATTTATTTCAGGCCAACAAGTGGTGGTAGTCTTAGCAATTCCAGGGAAGAGGTTTAATGTTTGTTTGTTCAGATTAGCTGTCATTGATAGTTATACAGAATCATTCAGAATAGCTAGTGGGTGGCTTTCCAATAAAAATGGCAAGTGGAGTCATCCAATCATAGATGGTTGATACTACTACAGCAATGGCACTTTTTCTCGTCTGCTATGGATTTTTTTCTCGATGCAATTCATTGCAGTTTATATGTAGCTATCTTTTCTGCTTGAGGATATAGGAATGCCCATTTGTTCATTGTAGCACAGAGAAATATGGGGAATCAATATGCTTACCAAGATATCTGTCTCTCTGATGTTATTAAAAATTGAAATATTGAATGAAGAGACAGATTGGAAGAGATGAAAGTAAAATGCTTGTATGTTGAAATACGTGAATTACGGTTAGTCAGAATCAGTGAATCTAATGATGAAGGTTTCATATTTGAATCTGAATTTCCACTTCCAATATGCTTTTACATGTATTCTCATTGGTTCCATCTACAAAAACAGAAGGGTATTCTCATTGGTTCCATCCACAGCCAATGCCAGATCCATCTTCCTTCACAAGCATAGAAGTTCAAAAAATTGAAGAACTTTCAGTGGCCTTCCTTAACACCATCATCGGAGGAGCGCAATGAGGGGAGAGAGGTGATTAGAAGGAGTTGGTGTTGCAATGGGTCCCACAGATGCGTCGGAAGAAGACTTGGAAAAGACAAAGTAGCCGTTAATTATTTGTCGGGTAGGCAAAAATACCAGAAGTCTGGGGCTCGCAAGACTCGCAACGTATCAGATACGGTGAAAAGTGAAAACTGATTGATACGTTACAGCTCGCTCGCTTTTCCGACTTTTTGGAATCTTTCGAGTTCGACCCTTCAACGTGCCAACTGTTCTTCGATTGATTTGATCCCATTCGACTTTTCTCACTTGCTGAGTTAGGATCTATCGATGTGAAAATAAGAGAAAGAGAATTAAGAGATGCAATTATAGTAAAGTACCAGTTTTGCCCCCAGCTGACAGTTAAACCCTTGCCGACATCTAAGATATAACTGCCAGTTTGCAACTCTCGGGTTTTATTATCATTTCACCTTTTATTGTTCTTCTCTTCCTCAGTTCCTCACTTCCTTGTCTACCGTCCTGAAATGACTTGCTTAACCTTTCAAAGAAGGAAGAGAAATGCATCCTCAGTCTTATAATTATTTAATGGCATGGGCATGTTTGGTTAGATGAGTCTAGAAATTTCAAATTTATAAAATTAATTGTTTTGTTAACCCAATTAATCTATGGAGTTATTATTCATAAAATTAACTATTTGGTTAATATGAATATGTAATGAAATCTTTGGTTGACGTGATTTTTGTGAATGTACAAATGTTTAACGTTTTTATAGTGAAGAGATTTCACCTTATCCATAAATCTACAGATTCAAGTTTTTAGTGTAAAAAGTTGAATCTCTAAATTTCATGAATTCAGAGATTTTCACAACCAAACGTGTATAAATCTTGCATTCAAAGTAACCAAAAAAACCCTAATTCTTCACCTTATATTGAGCTGGTCTTTGTCAACTGGGACAAGCATTTGAAGGTCAATTATTTTTCTTTTATTTTCTTAAAAACTAAACAATAAAATAAAAAATAAATTTGCTAGCAAGTAGAAATATTTTCATTTTACATTTTCCTTTCCACAATTGGAAGTATGATATCATGACAATCATATTAGACAACAATAAATATTAATAGGATAATTTATTTGTTTTAAATAGCATGAACGGTCTCCGTCTCGAAAAAAACATAGTTACATACTTCTTTAAAGTATTTAAATGTCCCGAATTGTATAACACATGTTAATAATGAATTTTCTACCCTCAAGATTAATCAATCTTTTTATCGCAACGTTGCACTCCGAAATGTGATAGCACTAAGGTGTCCAAAATCTATATTTATCAATCTATTTTCAATAACATGGTTTTAATAAAAACAACTTTTTTTTCTTTAAGAAAAAGCTACTCCCTAAAGAATGAGCAACTCACCCCTTTTTTATTTAAAGAAACCATGTTTCATTCAAACATAAAAAAACAAATGTGATAACTCGAGATACGAATCTTGGAAATCCAAGTGTTAGAACTTGGCCAGTCAACCCTATTCGATAAGGAGGCCACTTTCTTTGCTACGGAGTCAGCCACGTTGTTAGTCTCCATGAGAGAGTATAAAAATTTACAATTAAGAAACTTAGAGCCAAATAATTTGATGTCTTAGACAATGGAGTCAATACATCTAGGCACATTAATTACTCACTCATTCAATAGCTTTCACCAAACCTTCACTGTACACCTCTGCTTCAACCCAGTCATACCCTTCCCCTAGACAAAGAAGTAGACATTTCGTACGGGCAGGGCTTCACCCTCAAGAACCTTCGGGAAATCTACTAGAATAGAGACGACTGCCAAAGGGATCTCTTTATATACAATAAAACCTATAAATTTTCAAAATACAATCCCTGGCAAATTAAGATACTTTTCTCATTTTTATTTTTTGTAATACACAATTAATAGGATCAGGTCACTTCATACCCTCATATTATAATTATTGAATTAATCCTTACCTTATTTAATTAAGTTAACCCTCAAAATTAGCAGAAATTTGTTGCTTGCAAGGATAAGGCTTCAATTTTTTATTTTTTATTTTTTTGGGTAAAGATAAAGCCTCAAATTCAAAACATACAACTCTGTTAATGAGAAATCTAAATTTAGTTCGTCAATGCGCAATAATTGATTTGACATAAACTTCAATCCAAAGAGAATTCTAAATTTAAGCATAAACACTCAATCCCCATCTCAAATTCTTAACCCCTCAAAATTAAGCCAGTCAGAACCATTAATCTCCAGTGACCGAAATCTTCTCTCCCCCTCTCAAATGGAGATTCTGCAACCGCTTGTCCAAAACTGTAAATTTAGTTCCATACTGTCTCTTTCAATCCACTGTAGATAATGTCCAGAAAGATTAATAAAAGTTTCCTGAAACCGCGTTCTATAGGGATCAGACAGCGAAGAAAGAAAAGTAAAAGACAGAGCTTAGAATCCCAAGCTTGTCAGCATTCCAATTGGTCAAAACAGAAAACGAAGAAACAAACTTAAAATAATTCATTTCTTACAAAGCTTTTCTGTCTTCAAATGTGATAGCGAAACAGCCATGAAAGATCTTTTCCAGCAGTCGTCGTCTTTAAATACAGGGTTTCTCACCATTTCCTCATTTCAATCGGTAAGGGATCCCTTCACACTTACTAATACTGTAGACCCTTTTAACAATCTTTGCTGTTTCATTTATAAAATTAGTAGGGTTTTGTCTGGTTAATGAGTATTTGTTGTTTTACGAAGAAAAAGATTTTGAAGCGGGAGCTCTTTTCGTTGTTTCATGGGTAATACATGTGGAGGATCTTTTGGGAGCAAATACTTTCAGGGCTATAATTCGCCCGATGATCCATCAATTTCAAGGCGTAAACGTTACGGGTCTTCGATTTCTGATTATTCCAACACGCAGCAGCTGATCTCTGAAGAAATCGCCAAAGATTACCAAAAGAACGATCAAAATAGTCCAACTTTAAACGATAACAACATGAGGCGAGGGATCGATAACCAGGCGTATTATGTATTGGGTCACAAAACTGCTAACATCCGTGATCTTTACACGTTGGGTCGTAAATTGGGTCAAGGACAATTCGGTACTACTTATTTCTGCACTGAGAATTCCACCGGTAATGAATACGCTTGTAAGTCTATCAATAAGAGGAAACTGATCACTAAGGAAGATGTGGAAGACGTCAGGAGGGAAATTCAAATAATGCATCACCTTGCAGGTCATAAGAACATTGTGACCATTAAAGGAGCTTATGAAGATACACTCTATGTACATATAGTGATGGAGCTCTGTTCTGGGGGTGAATTATTTGATAGGATCATTCAGAGGGGTCATTATAGTGAGAGGAAGGCAGCTGAGTTGACAAATATCATTGTGGGTGTTGTTGAGGCATGTCATTCTCTTGGGGTTATCCACCGGGATTTAAAACCAGAGAATTTCTTGCTGGTTAACAAGGACGACGATTTCTCACTCAAAGCCATTGATTTTGGGCTCTCTGTCTTCTTTAAACCAGGTATACTGTCTTTCTGAAAATGCTCCTCTTTTCCTCAAAACTGTTATTGGGAATTTATGATAGGTAATTTTCTCCAGCAAATTCTTTCCTGAAAAATTCCCTCAGCAATGATGGCCTTTCCAAAATGAAGTTGTATCATTTATACTTTTTTCCTTCCACCCCCCCCCCCCCGCCCCAGTGACACTCTGATTGATGCTTTATAGAATGTTCTGGATATCACAGACTTAACACTGTTGAAAAGGCACTGATGATATTATAGAAGATGATGAACCTGATTCTTCAGCTAAACTTGATATTAAATTATTTAAAAAAAAAAAAAAAAAAATCTCGTTTTGATCCTGATTGATTATAGTAAATCTAAATTTTATGATCTCATGAAATCGACAGAGGTTTAATGTTTTAAATCGGGATACTTTTCTGACTCTGGCATGAAAATATAGGTCAAATCTTTACTGATGTGGTTGGAAGCCCATATTATGTTGCTCCTGAGGTACTTTGCAAGCATTACGGGCCGGAAGCAGATGTATGGACGGCAGGGGTGATACTCTATATACTGCTGAGTGGTGTGCCACCTTTTTGGGCAGGTATATCTGATCTGATGTATTTATGCTGCACATAATGTTAATTCATTCTAAATTTTGTACTGAAAACTTGTTTGGATTTCAGAAACACAGCAAGGAATCTTTGATGCAGTGTTGAAGGGAAACATTGACTTCGATTCGGATCCATGGCCTCTAATCTCTGACAGTGCTAAGGATCTTATCCAAAAGATGCTCTGCTCTCAGCCCTCTGATCGCCTGACTGCTCATGAAGTGCGATGTAAGATATCATCTTTTCTTCCCATGTTTCCTGCTTCGTTGGTGCCAGGGCCTCTTTTTATTTTCTCAAGTTGGGAACAGTCATTTTGATATAGTTTTTCTGTTTCATGCTAAATTTAGGTCATCCTTGGATATGCGAAAATGGAGTTGCTCCTGACAGAGCATTGGATTCAGCTGTACTTTCTCGCCTCAAACAGTTCTCCGCGATGAATAAGCTAAAGAAGATGGCTTTACGGGTGAGTAGTATGATGCATTATATCATTTCAAACACACATGATAAATACTGAAGATGCACCTTCAACCATACTGGAGATCCTAGTTGAGAAAACCCATCTTGTGATACTTTCTCCTATAATTTTTCCTAATTGTTGTGTCAGTGTGCTTTATAAAACTTTATTTGATGATTCTGAAGATTAACTATGAATATTGAATATCAGGATTACGATTGACAAACTAGAACTCATGATTTGACAGGGTAAGGAAGATAGAATTATTAGAACATAAGCCCACAAGGATAGAATCACAATGATCTCGATCAAACATAATGTGTCGTCATATGAAAAATCAAATAAAATGGAATTTAACAGTGCGATGGGGTTGCATGGACCTCTGTAAGTGTTTCTCAGGACATCCGACTATCAAGTTTACCCCCTGAATGGATCTGCTGGGATAGTAGGTAGCAGAATCAGAAATTAAAGGAAGATAGAATTCAGAAACTGCAAAATAACAGGGTTAACTTACAAACCAGTGGTCAGATTGGCCTCAAGTTCTGAAGGAGACCAGGGGGGGGGGGAAGCGGAGGAGAACAGCTGGTCAAAAATTTCAGCCACAACCAATGGATGGAATGGCTATAGTAGTATATGATCGAAAGAGAGACTTGCCTTCACGGGAAATAGAAACTAAATCGATACTGACCTTACTCCTTCAAATTTAGAAAACTGGCAGTACTAATACTGAGAAATGATATATTAGTCATTAGAAGAAGGTAACCATCCAAAGGTTTGGTAGTCGATTTTTCAAGCTGTATTGTCACTTCTAAATGAATTTCCTAACTGTTCCCTTTTGTTATTAACCATTTGTAGTTTCCTTTCACAAATAAAAGTCCTAATATTAGATTTCTGACAGCCAGTATTTGTATTTTGTCTTATCAGGTCATAGCAGAAAGCTTATCTGAGGAGGAAATTGCTGGTTTGAAAGAGATGTTCAAGGCAATGGATACTGACAACAGTGGTGCCATCACATTTGATGAACTAAAGGCTGGCTTGAGAAGATATGGCTCCAATCTTAAGGAGTCAGAGATCCGTCAACTTATGGATGCTGTAAGTTTTTCCTTTTTTATTTAATATAAAAATTGAGCGAGACTTTTTATTGTATTGTTTTCCCCTTTTGTTGGTGATGTTACCATTTCTACATGAACTGGGAGATATGTTTACAAAAAGTGGAGGTTTTAAATTGAAGTTGACAGTCCTTATAAACAATGAATGTAACATGCATCCATCCTGTTGCATCAGAAGAATTTAACTTAGGGGACTATATTTATGTGAAGATTTTGAAAATTTTAATACTATTTGTTTGTGTTTCAATACTATCCTGGATTTGGTTTGAATTGAGTCCTTAAAAAGCTCCTGCTGCTGCTTCTTCTATGTTCACCTGGTTGCTGTAGTGTCTTCTAGTGTGTCTTCAAGTTATTTCATGCTGCTTCTGCAGTAACTCGTTGTTCTTTTCAGACCTGTAACATCTATAGTAGTTCTGAGCTGCTGTTTATCATCTAATAACTTCTCTTTGATTTTTCAATGATTTGTTATTTATTATTTGACAAGAAAATTAAATTATAAATGTTTTTTGAAGGGTTAAAATTGGGCATCTGGGATCAGAAAAAACTGCACTAGGCCTAGAGAGAGAGAGAGAGTTTTCTGAGTTAAGAAACGTTAGTTCTTGGGTGTGATTGCATAGATTGATTACATTTGGTTAACTGAGTATTATCATGTCAGGCCGATGTAGACAATAGTGGGACCATTGACTATGGGGAATTTATTGCTGCTACGGTACATCTTAACAAACTGGAGCGTGAGGAACATCTCATTGCAGCATTTTCATACTTTGACAAGGATGGAAGTGGTTATATTACAGTAGATGAACTGCAGCATGCTTGTGCAGAACATGGCATGACTGATGTTCCTCTTGAGGATATTATCAAAGAAGTTGATCAAGACAATGTAAGTGACGAAAACCTGAATGCTTATAATGCCCCTTTTCAAGAAACTGGTTTATTCTTTTATTTTTGTTTAGGATTATTTTTCTTCTGGATGATATGTAGAAGTATCTCAATCATCAAAACTGATCAAAAAGCAGTTACTTGTTGCTTCTGTTTAGGTCATGACTATAAAGTGCTGCAGCTTTCTACATGCAGATTATCAATTAAATTGATAATTTCACCAAATTTGATCTTTCAAGAATTTTGCACTCAGTTCTTAATTAAATATATCAGAACATTGGGCTGGAAGACGCTGCACTTTCTTTGCTATCCTACTTAATCATTAGTAAAAGGGACTCTTTTCTTTCGTTCTTTCTTTAATAGATCTTCAAAAGAGGGACTGGAGGAAGAGAATCTCTGGCCTGAAAAGAAAAAAGACTCTCTAGTAGGAACATTCAAGCCAATCTACCGGATTGTGTTCTAGTGCCCCTTGGTGGGTTTAGCATTTAATCTGTCACACAAACAGGTTCATCAGACCCTTTCTTGAATGATGTGGGTTCTGGATTTTGTTTGTAAGCATAGGATCTGTGTTGCATAGCTATGTTGGGAGGTTGTGGGTGCTGATACCAGGTGAAAGCATACGCTAATCATGACTTGTAGTAAAAAAATATGCCCCTGTTATCGACATTATCCTCTCTATTCCTCATGCTCATTATTGCTGTTAATATTATTTTTTTGGGGCTAACCTCTAATATATTGCTGATTTTATATATATGTTTCAGGATGGTAGAATAGACTATGGTGAGTTTGTTGCTATGATGCAAAAGGGTAATGCTTTTGTTGGGAGAAGAACAGTGCGGAACAGCTTGTGCATTAAAGATGCACCAGGAGCTCATTGAATTCTTATTACGCACATCATGAACAGGTGTGCTTCAAATTCCTGTACCTTATAATATCCGTTTCTCCTTATTTTCTTTTATGGAACTTTAATGGTTGATCTTTACATCGAAGGAGAAACTTAGGGAATGTACTGAAAACCTGAAACACAATATAATGGAGTATTTATACCCATTAAAAGACACCCTTACTGGATGGTACTTGTTCACCGAGTCCCTTTATCTAAAAGAGTAAAGGCTTTTTATCCTTTAATGGTGAGAGTGAACTTCTCACTGAACTTTAATATGGTAGCATGTTTGTCCAACAGTTTGTTGGCTAGTCTCATAAGTTAGTTGAGGAAGTTCAAAAAAGATTGGTTGGAAGTATCTTTTCTTTAATCCAAGTGGCATTAATATAAGAGGGTGAATCTTGATAGGGTATTGAATTCCAACAAATGTATTTTTCATGGTTGAGAAGTGTCAATCCTGATGTGTTCTCACAACTGGACTGAGAGAAGGCATATGATTATGAAAATTTGGATTTTTTTTCAGTAGTTCGGATGATGGGTTCTGTAATCAAATGGCGGAACTGGGTTAAGGTTTGCCCTTTGAAGGTTTTAGTAAGGAAGATAATCTCTTACATTTTTGGAATTCTTGAGGTATTGAGCATGAGTGTTTGTTATCACCAATTCTTTATCCCATAGCGAACGAAGAGTCTAAATTAGAGAGATTTTTAATGTATTGTGAAGGTGAGCAAATTAAGAGTGTCCAATTGGCCAAGTGGGCCTTCTTGTTTTGGGTGAATGCCTTCAAAGATTTTATTTTGGCCAATGGTTAGTTGTATGAGCTGGGCCTTTTTATTTTGCTGAATTGATGTAATAGACCTAACTAATAAACCCATATCATAGGTGTATGTTAGTGAATTTAATTAAACTAGTTATCAAGTGCTTGAGTTTGATTAGGATGTGTAGCAGCTTTTAAGAGTTCTATGTTCCAGCCTCGCTTTTCTGCCTTATTGTCAAAAAATGGCTGTCGATTGATTTTTAAGGGAGCAGGGAGATAGCAGATACGTGTTTCTTAGGCTTGGAAGGAATTTGGTGATTTGTGGACTGTACCCAACGAAAAGAACTCCTTGAAATCTCTCAGTACCTTCCCTGCATTCTGAAGGCTGGTCACTAATGTTTTGGCAGCCACAGTTTTATTTTTCCCATGTTATTGATGTTTTGCTGCAGAAATTCCCATGTCAAATCATTTCTGAATCAACCTTTGAATGTAGTTGGAAGACATGATCTCTCTGGCTTGGACAGTCCTTTGAAAGCGAAATGGCATTGATAATTCCCCTTCTCTGATCTTTCCCACCATAATTTTTCTTGAGATGTTCTTTGTGAGAGGGCTGTTGAACATTCGGTCACCATTAATGCCAATGGCACTTGAGCATTGTGTCTTTATTTTTATCTGGCGTATCTTTTGTTCGTGGGAAATATCCTCAAGCAGAGATGCTGGTTCTTTCGTAACCATCTATTTGAAACTGTTTGCTACCAGTTCTTCTGTAACTGAATTTATTTTGAAGATTTTCTGATTTGTGCCTGAAGCTTGTATTCTCTTGTGGTTGGCTGTTGGATCAATGAATGGAACTGTGACCCAACCCTCTTCCCCCTCCTTTTTTCCTTCAACCCCCAAGAAGGTTTTTCTGCTTGTTCTATCCTATCTTGTGAAGCCATTGATATTCCCCTTCTCAAGCTTTCCTTCTAATATGCTTGGTTGCTTTCATGTTTGCAGTACTGTCTTTGACATCTTAGTGGTCATCAGACTTGGAAACACTTGCATACATGTTCCAAACCTGGGATGCAATGGCAGATTATACAGCAAGGCTAGCAGAGGTGAATTGACAGTGGTGGTTTTGTTATGCAATTTTGGTTCTTTCACTGCTCTTTGGCAGTGAATGTTCGGTGTTAGAGCTACTTGTGCCTATTTGTGGCCAAGTAATTGCTTAAAAGAGATCAGGGAGTGTTCTAAAAGCTTTTTGAATGTAAGCAGTCCATCTATTTTTTTCCTCCCATTACCTCGTTTTTAATCTAATGCCTTTGAATCATTTGTTCAAGACGTTTTAGAAACTCTGAGATTTCGAACTGCCACCTTCACGAAGGGGATCCCAAAAAATATAAAAAGAAAAAGAAAAAACAGGGTAAATAATTTATGACCAAGGGTGAAATACTGAAATGCATCTATGCATGTCCTTACGTGTAATATACCTCTATGCACTTGAATTTTGTCACTTAATTGAAATTCACTTTGTAAAATTTTATGTCCATGCCACTGAAGGGTTGTCAATTTTTAGTGGAGAGGTCATGGATTCAACGCTCCCTATGACATATCTAATATTTTTTCTTTCGCGCCGCCCCCCCTTAAAAAAAACACCCCAAATCTCATTGTATGACCTCATTGGATAACGTAGGGTAAATGTATAATTTTAACTAATTCGATTATTGGGTCGGCCGGTTGGGTCGCACCTATGGCCTAATTTGTTTGCTTCCATCATATATCTTCAAAATTGAGTCATTCGAATCGCCTACCAAATATATCAATGTTGTCAATTTTTGAAGTTGAATACTATAATCCAAATCACAAATAATAATAATAATAATTAAAAGAGTTTTTAAGTGCCTCATGAAAGACAAGTCTTCCACCAGGGCACTCAATTACCAACAACAATTATATAAATATATACTAATTTCCTTATACACCTTTTGACTCTTACACTTGTCAGAAACATGAATATACTTACCCTTTGTTACTCTTTATTCATTTGCTTAGATTCTACTTAAACAAATACACACTACAATAATTGCATTACTATGGTGACTAATAACAGTTTGTCAAAATAATTACATCATCTTATTTGTATGTTCAATAATTAAGGTAGGTGATGACTAATATAAATCATTTCAATTAAAAAGAAGCAATTTTTTTTTTCAAGTTTGATCTAAAGAATATGTGATGTAAAAGTAAATTATATGATTCATATTTGAACAGACATCTATACGTGCATTTGTACATGTAACCTTACTAGTTGATGTAAAAAATGAACTTAATCCTACCTACATAATCTTCTTCTTCTTCTTCTTCTTTCTTTCTTTCTTTCTTTCTTTTTTCTTTTCTTTTTTTTTTTTTTTTTTTTTTTTCGGGTACAAAGACGGTGCTAAACAACCCAAAGGAACAAACAGAATACTTAACTTAAACAAGACTTTCTATCCACCATGAGAATTCCTTCAAGCCCAACTGGAGGATCTGGGAAGAATGCTCATGGGTCCAAGGAACAAAGTTGTACCCTAGACATCTAGTCAGCAGCTTTGTTTGCTTCTCTACCAATGTGAACAAACCTCACCCTACATAATCTTCTGTAATTATGTCAATACAATTACATAATTTTCAAACAAATTATGAATGATACACTCTAATAAAAGGCCCATGGGCCAACTATGAAGCAGTAATAGGGTGCTAGAAGAGTAAAGGCCCACAGGTCACAGAGAAGGGGGAAGGCATAGGCCCAAATATACGGGGGACAGTCTTGATTCTTGAACTCATGACGTGCCGGAAGCAGCACCTAAAGATTCTTGAACTCAGTTGTGTTTGGAAGCGTGGTTTTGCCAAGTGGGAAGTGTGTCTTTTTGTCATATTAAATAAATTGTAAATAATTTATAAAATCAGAGCACCTCAGTTTTCAATCCCCTCCAGACTCTAAACCCTATGATCAACAATTCAATCAAATCTAAAAAAAATGATTCAGAATTGGCCACTGAATAGTCCAAAATCAGGATCGAGACTGATTTCATTCCAAATCAATTTCAATTGATCCGATTTCAATATTCTAAACACAGCAAAGCAAATTTGCATGAACAGACCTTGCTTCAGTTCTACGCATTTACCATCCAGCGAATCACTTTGGTCTGTTAGTTGAAATTTCGATCTCAATCATTGAAATTCAATATCGACCAAAATTTCGGATCTGACGGACCGAAATCTTGCACTATCATGCACATTACTGAAGCAATTTCAAAACAGTACCTGGGGTCTGAAAAAGGCTTTGAATTCTGTCCAAAGTCTTCAATGCTTAATCCTTCTTTTTCCCACCCATTGGAGGGATTTTGCTTGGGAGCAGTGCCTACGTGGCATTCTCCAAACAGTGAAGGGTTGGATTTTAATTTCAGTGCTTAGATTAAATCTTGACTGCACATTTTGAACATGTGCATTAAACACCACTTAAGTGAGAATAAACCGCTTTTTTTAAATGAACCGAACCATTTGAAGTTCAACTCAAGCCTATTTTTTTTTAATTTTGAGATTGCATTAGAACGGGTCCACCATTTTTCGGCCCAAAGCTTCGGTGCTCGGCAACTGTGATGAACCAAGGTGCTCCGGCTGCAGGCACAACCAACGCCGGAAATGGCTCAGCTCAACCCTGGCAAAGAGTCAGGACTAGAAGAAGGAGTGGATAGGTAGTACTGAAGAGACCACCGATGAGATTAATCCGATTTCAGTGCTAATTGCTCAGAGATTCTCCAGAAAGAAATCGGAGCGGTTTACTTACCTTGTCGCGGCTGTTATGTCCAGTTTAGGAATCATTTCCATGGCTATTGCCTCCGTTTAGGATTTTGCTTGGGAGCCGTGGCATCGGACACAGTTGGCCGAAGAAAACACAGTTGGCCCAAGCAAAAGTAGGATTTCAAAATTTAAAATGCGCTTTAAGAGAAAACACAGCTAGCCCAAGAAGCAACGCCTTGATCTTCTTGTTGGAATTCTATTCTTGTATCAGTTACAATTCCGTCTCATCTCAATCTTGTTCTGGTTTTCTAGGGTTTTAGTGGTTTGAATTTGTAGTTTAGCTCTAAGCTTGGACAATGGAAGAAATGTTGTGTACTGGAAAATTGCTCGAAGAACATCTGAGGGAAGTTGGGAAGAGACTCCTTCGTCTTCCTCCCTCGTGAAGTGGAGAAACTGTTGGGTTTGGGTGTCTTGGAAGAAGTTGCATGAAATACCTATGGCTAAGGTCTGTGTTTATAATTGGATCGGGTTGGAAAATGCACTTTGTCAATTGAAGAAGGCCCTGGTTTCTGAGGATTTGATGGTTCACTCGAACAATCACGTCAAAGTTGCAGTTGCATCTTGCGTTAGTGAGGTCACAAGAATCTATAAACCGATCATACCTTATGATGAGAAACTGATGAAAAAAGTATTTCGGGTTAATTGTTGATACATTCGAGGATTACATTTTACTTCTTGTCCTTCGTATTACATTACAGGAGATGCAAGATTCTTGCATTGATGGCTGAAGTTCAATCATGCGTTACAATGGTGAGATTTGAACTGAACGAGATGATTCTGGAAATGTTAACACATTTTTGGTATTCGATAACGGAACATCATTCGAAACGAGTATTCTCTGATATGGAGACAATCACGACCCTTGTGTCGAACCATAGTGACCATTTATTTGAGGTTCTTCCGCCGGTGTTAGAGATTGTCCACAAGAAAGCGAAACTTGCAGAGAATCCTGTAAATTGGTATGCTAGTCCTGTAAACTGGTATGCTAGTCTTATAATGGATAATAAGAGAGAATCTTTCAAGAAACAAAACCAGGAGGCTAATGAAACGTCACTGAACGTAACTAGCTCTGAATTGCCTGATTTGTCTTTCCAGTCTCTGACAATCACGAGTGATACTGAAAATAGAAATGGAAATGGAAATGGTGATGCAGAGAAGATCGAACTTGACCATTTTAAATCGGAAATAGCAGATAGTGAAACATCACTGAACACAACTAGCTCTGAATTGCCTGATCTGTCTTTTTAGTCTGACAATCACGAGTGATACTGAAAATAGAAATGGAAATGGAAATGGTGATGCAGAGAAGATCGAACTTGACCATTTTAAATCGGAAATAGCAGATAGTGAAACGTCCCTTGAGCGCATAGCCCGAGTTCTCCGAATTGCCCGGATTTGTCTTTTCAATCTGACAATCACGAGTGATACTGGAAATAGATATGGAAATGGAAATGGTGATGCAGAGAAGATCGAACTTGACCATTTTAAACCGGAAATAGCAGATAGTGAAACCTCATTGAACACAACTAGCTCACCGAATTGCCGATCCTGTCTTTCCCAGCTCTCGACAATCACGAGTGATATCTGGAAAATAGAAATGGAAATGGAAATGGTGATGTAGAGAAGATCGAACTTGACCATATTAAACCGGAAACAGCAGATAGTGAAACGTCATCGAGCTAACCAACTAGGCTCAATTGCCTGATCTGTCTTTCCAGTCTGACAATCACGAGTGATACTGAAAATAGAAATGGAAATGGTGATGCAGAGAAGATCGAACTTGACCATTTTAAACCTGAAATAGCAGATAGTGAAACATCACTGAACGCAACTATCTCTGAATTACTTGATCTGTCTTTCCAGTCTCTGACAATCACAAGTGATACTGAAAATGGAAATGGTGATGCAGAGAAGATCGTTTTAAACCGGAAATAGCAGATAGTGAAACCTCACTGAACGCAACTAGTTCTGAATTGCCTGATCTGTCTTTCCAGTCTCTGACAATCAGGAGTGATACTGAAAATGAAAATGGTGATGCAGAGAAGATTGAACTTGACCATTTTAAATCTGAAATAGCAGATAGTGTAACGTCACTGAACGCAACTAGCTCTGAATTGCCTGATCTGTATTTCCAGTCTCTGACAATCACGAGTGATACTGAAAATAGAAATGGAAATGGTGATGCAGAGAAGATCGAACTTGACCATTTTAAACCGGAAATAGCAAATAGTGAAACCTCACTGAACTCAACTAGCTCTGAATTGCCTGATCTGTCTTTCCAGTCTCTGACAATCACGAGTGATACTGAAAATAGAAATGGAAATGGTGATACAGAGAAGATCGAACTTGACCATTTTAAACCGGAAATAAGAGATAGTGAAACGTCCTTGAAGCATAACTAGCTCCGAATTGCCCGGATTTGTCTTTCCAATCGACAATCACGAGTGAATCTCGAAATAGATATGGAAATGGAAATGGTGATGCAGAGAAGATCGAACTTGACCATTTTAAACCGGAAATAGCAGATAGTGAAACCTCATTGAACACAACTAGCTCTGAATTGCCTGATCTGTCTTTCCAGTCTCTGACAATCACGAGTGATACTGAAAATAGAAATGGAAATGGAAATGGTGATGTAGAGAAGATCGAACTTGACCATATTAAACCGGAAACAGCAGATAGTGAAACGTCACTGAACGCAACTAGCTCTGAATTGTACGATCTGTCTTTCGATCGACAATCACGAGTGATCTTGAAAATAGAAATGGAAATGGTGATGGCGAGAAGATCGAACTTGACCATTTTAAACCTGAAATAGCAGATAGTGAAACATCACTGAACGCAACTATCTCTGAATTACTTGATCTGTCTTTCCAGTCTCTGACAATCACAAGTGATACTGAAAATGGAAATGGTGATGCAGAGAAGATCGTTTTAAACCGGAAATAGCGAGATAGTGAAACCTCCACCGACCACCAACTAGTTCCCGAATTGCACGATCTGTCTTTCAGTCTCGACAATCGTGGGGGATCACCGGAAAATGAAAATGGTGATGCTGGAGAAGATTGAACTTGACCATTTTAAACTCCAAATAGCGTGATAGTGTACGCACCCTGAACGCAACTAGCTCTGAATTGCCTGATCTGTATTTCCAGTCTCTGACAATCACGAGTGATACTGAAAATAGAAATGGAAATGGTGATGCAGAGAAGATCGAACTTGACCATTTTAAACCGGAAATAGCAAATAGTGAAACCTCACTGAACTCAACTAGCTCCGAATTGCACGATCTGTCTTTCCGCGCTCTCGCGACAATCACGAGTGATACTGAAAATAGAAATGGAAATGGTGATACAGAGAAGATCGAACTTGACCATTTTAAACCGGAAATAGCAGATAGTGAAACGTCACTGAACGCAACTAGCTCTGAATTGCCTGATTTGTCTTTCCAGTCTGAAAATCACGAGTGATACTGAAAATAGAAATAGAAATGGTGATGCAGAGAAGATCGAACTTGACCATTTTAAACCTAAAATAGCAGATAGTGAAACGTCACTGAACGCAACTATCTCTGAATTACTTGATCTGTCTTTCCAGTCTCTGACAATCACAAGTGATACTGAAAATGGAAATGGTGATGCAGAGAAGATCGTTTTAAACCGGAAATAGCAGATAGTGAAACCTCACTGAACGCAACTAGTTCTGAATTGCCTGATCTGTCTTTCGGTCTCGACAATCGAGAGTGATCACGAAAATGAAAATGAAAATGGTGATGCGAGAAGATTGAACTTGACCATTTTAAATCGAAATAGCGAGATAGTGTAACCCCCCTTGAACGCAACTAGCTCGAATTGCGATCCCGATGCTGTCTTTCCGTTCTCGACAATCACGAGTGATTCCCGAAAATAGAAATGGAAATGGTGATGCAGAGAAGATCGAACTTGACCATTTTAAACCGGAAATAGCAAATAGTGAAACCTCACTGAACTCAACTAGCTCTGAATTGCCTGATCTGTCTTTCCAGTCTCTGACAATCACGAGTGACTTTGAAAATAGAAATGGAAATGGAAATGGTGATCTGGAGAAGATCGAACTTGACCATTTTAAACCGGAAATAGCAGATAGTGAAACGTCTCAACTTTGAGCTAACTAGCTCCGCAATTGCACGATCTGTCTTTCAGTCTTCCCCGACAATCACGAGTGATACTTAAAATAAAAATAGAAATGGAAATGGAAATGGTGATGCAGAGAAGATCGAACTTGACCATTTTAAACCGGAAATAGCAGATAGTGAAACGTCATTGAACGCAACTAGCTCTGAATTGCCTGATCTATCTTTCCAGTCTCTGACAATCACGAGTGATACTGAAAATGGAAATGGAAATGGAAATGGTGATGCAGAGAAGATCAAACTTGACCATTTTAAACCGGAAATAGCAGATAGTGAAACCTCATTGAACACAACTAGCTCTGAATTGCCTGATCTGTCTTTCCAGTCTATGACAATCACGAGTGATATTAAAAATAGAAATGAAAATAGAAGTGAAAATGGTGATGCAAAGAAGATCGAACTTGACCATTTTAAACCGAAAATAGCGGATAAACTAGGTAATGATCTTCTCAATAATCTTTTGTTGCTGTAAATATTTAATTGCCTTGTATAGGATACTTGATCTAGTTTTGTTGGTTCAATTGAGCATCACATTAGGTGACCCTGCTCTAAATAGAAGCATTAATGAAGAAGAAAAGACAATACTAACAACGTTAAAACCAATATAATATATGCGTTATTTGGGAACGGTTTCTAAATCTTGTTGGCTTATCAACTGTCCCCTACTTGCTGAGGGTTTCAAAGGAATTTTTTTATTTTTTATATAAATAAATTTTTTATATACAAAGAAAGATGACGATATATTTTTTTAAAAGGTAGCTTTGTATTAGAAAGAAAAGAAAAAGTTACAATCAGGCACCCTCAGTCTCAGATCCACGACATCTATACTAAGGGGGTATTACTGTCTTTTTATCTAACAAATCTGGCGAATCCGCGTTGCCAGTTGCCACTAACTTTATTTTCCCCGCAAAATTGTCGACCAACGAGTAAACGAGAACGGTAGCTTTTGTCCGTGGAAATTTGTCTGTCAATGATGGCTTTATGGTAATTTAGCAAGAGAATATAACAAACTAACAAACCAGAGATGGGAAAGCTTCTAGAATAAGAGAAGACCATCCATTGTTGGACCTTCGATTCGAGTGAAAGTGAAACACAAAGCCAACAAGAAAGGGGATATTCCGGGACCGTGAGGATCTTCTTGTCAAGCTTTACTTGTAATAATAATGACGTTTATGAGAGGAGAGCCTTTGGTGGCGAAGCTCGCAGTACTGGCGAGGTACGGAGTTCTTCCTGGGGCCATGGTGGCTGCTTTAATCTACTCTCCGCCGCAGGAGTCTAACAAGAAGGACGCTTCCACTTCCAAGTAGAATCGTCTTCTCTTTCAAGGTTCGATCCATTACTTCTCTTGATTTTGTATAGGCTTGTGCCAGTGGATCGTATGTTGCTTAGTTAGGGTTTGTCTTTAATTCTTTAAATGGATTTCACGTTTTCGAACTTAACCGATTTGAGCCTGGATGATAGATTGCACGAGCAGTGAAATCTTAATAACGTTTCTGTTTTTTGAGTTGAAATGAAAATTTATTCCTGCCTGAGCTAAGTAGGTTCCCGGAGGAAGCTTCAGCTTGTCGTGGGTGCAGAGCTCTAATTTTAATAATCCAATTCGTTGCATGTAAAACGCAATATAGAAACTTAAGAAATTATGCTGTATTACGGATTTTGTTGAGTAGCCCCCTTTTTTTTAACCGGTTGCAGAACTCAAATACTTGATCCGTTGTACGAGACACACAATTCTAGATATTTAAAGAAATAATTCTGCGTCGTGAATTTTGAAATGAGCTACTGGTCAAAGACAAATTGTAGATTGAATAACTATCCTAGATCCTACCAGAGTCATAGGTTTACGAGGAATGGTAATTTTGTTTATGAGTTTAGTTTGGTTCCATCCAAATCTCCTCATGACGTGCTCTGTTTTGTGGGAGCGTTATAAAGCTAAGGGAGCTGGGGACGTGATGTAAAGCTGTCTTTTTGTCTTCTACACCTATCCCGTAATGTTTGTCCATTTTGGAGTTTTCCATTTTACTTAACAATTCACACTCTGTGTTTTTTTTTCTTCCTTTTTTCATCTGGGGATGGGGAAGATGAAGATTTGGAGGACGAAGGCCTTCTTACTTGAATTTAGATAGGATCTCTTAGATCTTTTGAGTAATGAAATTTGGAGGAAAATCAGTTCTACTTAATCCAGCCAGTTTCTTAGTTTAAAAAGAGTCAAAATTACTTGATGAACGTGTGCAGAATTTGAGAAGGGTTATCAGGTTAATTACAACTATTAGCTAAAATCTTTGAAGATATTATTTTGATCATAAGTCAGTTCATTGACAATTGTGTAAATTCCTGAAAATGTAAGTCAGCCCATTCATGGTTGTGTAAGCCCTTTAAAGTGTGTAGATCATTAAATGGTTAAAGAGTCTAAGAGAGAATTCCAATGTGAGAACTCTTGTTAAAAAGCGTAATTTTTTAAATGCACAAGCATTTTATACTAGTTAAAAAATTGAACGAAATTTCTTTTTATATGTTGTGAGATGCAGTGAAGCCTCATGAGATACTGGCTTGCTTGTTGACAATCTTGGTCATGTGGCTCTTATCTCTTCCTTGGTTATTGAAACTACTCAATTCTGCTTGTGTTTTCACCTCCCTAGAATCCTATCTATTGAGCAGTCTAATTTTGTTTGAAGGACTGAATCAGGTTCCTGTTAATTTCGTATTAGAAACATGAATGATGTTGTTATTACTCCAAACCAGAACCATGACTCCACGGCACAAGTGATTGACATGTTGAAGTAGTTGACTGATTGTATGACCATGATGGAACAGTGCTTTGATTCCATCTTTGCAGAGTGAAGGCTAGTCCAATCAATTGCCAATGCATATTAGTTCATGAACCAACACTCCTCTGCATTCATTTCGAGAAGCATGCATGAATCATAACATGATCAAGTTGTACTGTATTGTGATGCCAAGATAACAGACACAAAGTGAAGATGGAATTGAAGGAGTACAATAACTAATGTCATCTTCAGGTATTTTATGACTGGTTTTGATGTTTAGATGATTACTTTGATTGGCTCAAGCTTTCTGAACTAGGAAGTTGAAGTTGACCTTTTTTAAGCTCATGGAACCAGCAAGAGGGTAGTGGCCCAATTATGTGACAGGACTAGAAGGTGAGGAAGAAAACACACTACTTGGGAGATGTGTAAATAGTTGAAGGAATAAGTATCTTCCTCAGGCCCATAGGGGCTTTCACCACTGCAAATTGTTCCGTTCCTGCATTCATTAAAGAGTGAAGTCACCGGTACTCCAGGCATCAGGAACAAAACAAAATGTGGGATCTGGTTGCTGAGTCAAAGTGGAACCCAACACGATCTTGGACAGTTTGTTTAAGGCTGTGGGGCAAAGAGGCCGCCAGGTTTTCTTGCCACAGCTGTAGGAACGGAAACAATAGGAACATCATCATTCTTAATATGAATTATATCAAGCGATCATCGAGCCGTCTGGGATGGGAGGGAGTAGGTCTTGCTTCATATTTGTCCATTTGACAAGCTGCATAGCCTACCTCAAGGCTCACTTTTGGTGGAATAATACATGGACCAGTTGACAGTATTGTTTTGCATGCCTAGTTGGACGAAGAGGATGACCTGTTAGTTTCCTGTTTCAGGATAGGCTAAAACCTGAAGGTTAAGAAAGTTGGGCTGAGAACATATTAGATGGACACAACAGTTTCAAGAGGGCCCCACAAGCTGAAGCAGTATCAAAGACATGTCTGGATGTTGGATCCTCAGTTTGGAGATGACTGACGACATCCAACCACTAGACCTGGAGTTTCTACAATTTGAGTCCCAGCTTCGATTGCAAAGAAGGGAAAACTTGATATGGTTTAAATATATCTTTGGTATAGTTAAATTTTATTTTAATTGGACAATAAGCACAAATAGCTGTATTTGTTATGGTTTATGATCCTGATTTATCGTTAAAATAAAATAAGTATAGGTATTAACATGTAAACAGGTCAAGAGTTGGTTATGACTTATCACCATTAATTGCTAATGCTCATTTATGTGGGTACCCATAAATGAATAAGTGCAGAGTTTCTAATTAAATTGGGGGGGGGGGGGGGTGTAAAATGGTAAAAAGGAATTAACAAAAATTAGAACAGAGACTCTCTTTTGAACCATCCCCATCCTGGTTCTCATAGTCTCTCCAGTCCTCACCCTCTCTCTTTTTATCTATAACTATCATGATAGATATTAAGTAGTATACTACTTAATGATATAATATATATGCATAATACAATCTTTGTATTTTTGAGTTCATGTGAAAGACTTTAACTATCTAATTACGTCTATTAGTAACCAAACAATTACATAATCAACAATGTAATTAATTACATAACATAGCTGGCATTTGATATGTGCATGTACGAACCAGCCACCTGTAACTATGTTATTGTTTTTGAGCTACATGTAGTGTGTAGGACCTCAACTTTGAAGGTATTTCCCTGTCCCTGATTCAAGTGAAGGTGTTTCTGTAAATGCTACATGATATTGCATCTCAAGTTTGTCAGGATTAGCATTATCTGTTCGTGGACATGTTGGAGTGGTCATTTGTTTTCAACAGAATTATTTTGGTGATGATGACTAATTGTTTACAACCACTCAATTGACTAGGGTACTTTGTTAGGAGGTTCATTTTCCTGCAACTGTACCTGTGGACAATGCTAACCCTTGTAAACATCTTTACTCCTAGGGGTAGTATTATCTTTGTAGCATTCCTTTTCTAGACAACCAGCAACTGCTACCGCCTCATCTCATTATGATGTTTGTTTCAATGCTGTTGGAAATTGAAGCTGCAACTTCCGACCCCCACTTATCATAGTCAGTTTCTATCATCCCATGTAGTTATACTTCTGTATCTTTCTACCCAAAAAAAGGAAAAGGCTTCTGTATCTTATTGGGGCTTTTGTGGTACAGGAATTCCAGCCGCTTGGTGATGCATGTACTGAACGTGTGGAGATCTACCAGATTGTTAAAGCTTGCAATAATTCTTCTCAGTAGATTCCTGGTTTTGTTTAACCTTAAATGTCAGTAGGGAGTTCCTAGTCTTAATTCCTGGACTTGGTTTTTCTTTGAATAATATTATGGAGTGTGTTCTGTTCTTGCATCATGAACAAATGTGAGCCGACTTTTGATATTTTATTCAGAATGAATGGATCGAGTTTCTTTGCTTCCCTAAACCATCTAGGGGCTTTCTGCAATCTAAGAATTAGAGGTCTTGAAGTTCTAGACTTGCCTTTATTTGATTTCTATAGCTAGTTAAAATTTGTGTTCAAGCTTTCAAGTTGAGGATATTAATCACCACATTGCAAACAAACCCTGGTTGAGTGAGTGTCGATGGATGTTAACCATGGAATCGCAAAAGCTTACTCCAATTGTAAACTTTTGCTTTTATTTGAAACGTAGACTGAGAAAATGCCAAAATGGGTGTGTTTCATATATTTGAACAGCATTAATGCAATCGTATTAATCGTCTTGATAATGATTGTGTCTCGTACAGCTGAAAGCATTGACCCGTTAAAGCAGTCGGATTAGCAACGTTGAATGTGAATGTGTTTCGTATGGTTGAAAGCATTGATGAAATGGTATTAAGCATAGACGCATTGATGCCATCAGATTGCAGACCTGCGTGTAGCCATACGGTTCAGTTGCCTTTCTTTCTTTATTTATTGTTTTTGGTGTTAACCATACAATATCTAAGAATCCTGGAAATGCAGAAAAACACTGAAACATTTAAAAAAGCGTCGGAAGTAGAACCAGTTTTTGTAATACATAAACGACGGTATACAGCACCTATAAAGAGCCCCACTCTAAGGGTAAGGGTGTCAATGTGCATTGAATGTTCAGGACACACGTTTAGCGGGATTTTTGATCGTTAGATTGAGATTTCAATCAAAATCTTTATCTCAACTGTTGAAAATCAATGATTGAGATCATCTCCGGTTGAAATCTTTATCAGGTTTCAATCCAACGGTCCTCTGAAACAGTTTTGTGTATTAAATGTACAAGACTGAAGCAAAATGCTGGTGCTAATTGCTCTAGATTTTAACAACAATGGGAAATTCAAATTGGTTAGTAACCATTAAAAATAAAAATTGTTTTGCATTTGGGTTCATCTTATTGGTTTCTATAAACCCAGCCAAACGTCTAGTCCTTTTTGGATATTATATGCTTTTCGTAGTTGAAAAATAATGGAAAAATTACGTGATTAGCTGCTTTTAGGTTTTCTTATACAAAAGTAACTACTCGATGTTTTAAATGTTCAAAGGGATGAAAATTCACTATTTTGTTAGTTTTGTAAATACAAATTCAGTTGTAGGTAATTTTGTTAAGTGAAAGTGATTACTTTTGTAAAGAAAAACGATAGATAATCACATAATTTTTTCGAAAATAATTGACAAATTTTTGTTATACTATGTTTCATTTCGGTTCACACTAAAGTTTGATGGACGTTGCGGAGCTGATTGTTTCATTCTACTGTATCTTTTAATTTGATTATTTTTAGAAGAATTGCATATGTACCCCTAGCTTATAAATAATTATATTTATACCCCTTAAGAATTTATTTTATTAAGTTTACATTCTTTATGTTCCAAATAATATATCAAGCATGCCTCTACTGATACAATAATGGGCTAAGTGATGCTAATCATCTATCGCACTTCCAAATTCCCAAATAGCCCTTTACCCTCAAAACTATTTTGACTTTCAAGGAAAGAGAATGAATGAAAAAAGTGGGGGGGGGGGGGTGTGTGTGTGTGAAGAGTGAAGAATATGATCACTGATTTTGAAGTGTTTTTAAACTTTTTTCTTAATTATTAGAAGATTGAGTAAAAGAAAATGTCTTTTTTTATTTAAATCAACAACACAGGAGGACGTTTCTAACATATTAAATTTTAAGGAGTAAGAGATGTCATTGTTTACAAAGTTAGGGGTGTATATGTAATTGTTGTTCCAGACTCTCCCCGCTCCGGTTCCTTGTAAGACTCCTTGAACTTGATACCTACAACCAAGATAATTAATGAAAGTGGACTGCCTTAGTGGACGGGAAGCCACATTCGATGGAAAAGTCAGATTCTAGGCCACACAGGTCCTCTTAGAGCGGGAAAATTCATGAGAGTGTTCTCCTAGGTAGATGCAGGAATTAATACCTGTCGTCCCCCTTCCTTTTTGCAAGCTTACCATTGTATAAGAAAAGTGAGACATTGTATAGGAGACGAATCCTCATCATGAGATCATCCATCTTCCTTAGAAAAAGAATCTTATGAAGACAAAGCTTGCAGAAGCAGCTGTGCGTTTGGGGCACAACCCACAAGGGTGACATAAGGCTCTACCAAGTGTCCCTTCCAGATGTGATGTGTCCCCTTGGCAAAATGACTGAAAGTCATACCCAGAGATCTGGGCATATGTACATATCCCCTGATAAGTGTTACTCATTTAGTGTATACATACGGTGCATTAAATACTAAATTTAATGCTCTAACACGCATGCCTTCTCCAAGGAAGGACCCTGTCCCACCATGTCTTTGTCGTGAAGTGAATGTGGACTAATCTATTGAAGACTGGGATTTAGCATAGCCCCTGGCCCTTGTCAATTTGCGAGCACATTCCGGAAAGCCCTCTTTGGAATGCCTTTGGCTCGACCAGCTAGCAAATTGAACCGTCTTTTTATTACTTTGGTCCAAATGGTTCGATGTTCCGGCCCGAGTGTGTATGGAATTTTATGTCATAACATTCATTTTCTCCGAGAACATGAACATTCAAGTTTAGGATGATAAGTTTGGACACTAAAAATTTAAAGCAACGAATGAAGCAAATCAATTCCAAACTCAATATCTGAGAAAGTAGAGTATACGGCTTGATTCCATTTCCGCCCAACCCAGCATCATTTTGTGTACAACCAGATTCACAGCGTTCTTCAGATAACGAGGAGGAATTCTCTCCTAACCTCATAATAGTATGTGGCAGACGCTATAAATGGGCTTTTGGAGCATACAGCTTCACTCACAGACATGCATGCATGCATGCATGCAGAAGAACCCTTCCCTTCCCTTCATCAGATCATAAATAAGGTGACGTCAAATGATACAATACAATTGCCCAATCGCATCGTTCATGTCATATCACCTGTCTTCACCACCACTCTCCATCGAATATCCAACCAAACCCATCCCAAGAAAACGTGTCTCTGAGAGAGAGAGAGAGGGGGTGAGGGGGGCAAAATCCAAAGCAGATCTTCCCACAATAACTGCCGGAGATCTCCCAAAAGATAGAATAGAAAATGCATCTTCATACAGATGGATAACAGTATTACATTTTAGACTAGCTAGCAGACTAGCATTAGAAGCAGCATGATGGAATCCAGATTCTTTGCCTATGGATCTGCATACGTATATGACTTAAATGCTATATATAGTTTAATAGAAAAGAAAACCCAGAAGAAAAACCAGGGAAACAAGGAAAGGCATCAAGGATCGAAGGACCCACATGGTGCAGGGGGAACTCTGGTGTGAGCATCTAGCATCATCTGAGAGCTGGACCTGTTGAAAGCTTCTGAAGTTGACATTTCATGAACAGTGCCTGAATACCCAGAAACCCCACCAACACTTCCCATCATTATTGTCTCAAAAAACGATGGGTTTTGGTTTTGTTGACACGAGCTTGATGAGTTCAAGCTCCCACGAAGTCCTTGATGATCATCATGATCATGATGATGATAATGGTCATGATGGTGAAAGTTTGATTTTACGTCCTGTAGTAGTTGTTGAAAATGGGAAAAGCTGGACTCAGTCCTGCACTGTTTGGGAACAGTGGCTTCTTTCCGTGCCCACACATCTTGATGATGTGAATGTGAAAGAAGTGATTTGACGAGTATGGACCGTGAATGCGATATGTTCTTGTTCTCGTTGTTGCTGCTGTTTGAGTTAAATGTGGTGGTGATGGTGGGTGAAAATGACGACTGCAGGCTATTCATTGCCAAAACTTGAGTTTGATTAACCGAGACTGTTGGTTGTTTAATGAGATCTTCTCCTATTCCTCCAAAACCACAAAGGTTTTGTAAGTTTCTCATTTGGATCGACTGGGGTTGATATTCCATGAACCTTGATTGAGGAGTTCCATCAAACAGCAGTTGAGGCAATGCTGTTGAATGGGATGAACAAGAAGAAGCAGCAGCAGCAGCTTCTAACAAGTATCTGTGTGCATCAAGAAATGGGTTTTTCTTCTCTCCTCCATTTTTGTTAAATATTCTACAGATCACCCATTCATCCTGCCAAACAGAAACAATTCGAAAAAAAAAAAGTTAAAACAGAAGTAACAGAATAGACAACAGAGATAGTTGCTTACCCAGCAAGGAAAGCAACAAAACAAGTCAACTCATGCACCAGGGTAGAGAGCTAGGGGGAGAAATTTACCATAGAAGTGTGACGACAAGAGAAGTGACCTTCAAGGCGATACTCGTGCATGACCCACTTAGTCTTCTCACCCCTGGGAGCTCTGCCCTTGTAGAAAACCAGAGTTTTCTTCATGCCAAGAAGGGCTCCAGTTGAAGCACTGTAAATCTCTTTGTCCTTGCCAGTAGCCTTCCAATAACCAGCCCCTGTGGCTCTGTTGGTTCTCAACCCAGTTGGGTATTTCCTGTCTCTCAAGCTGAAGAAATACCACTCCCTCTCTCCCATCTTAGCCACATCTGAACCCAAAATGAAATAACAAATAATCAAGAAATTAAAGCATACAGTCTCATCTTTCATTTCAAGTTGTGTGATGAATATAAACAACAGCTATTTGATCGATTCCCCTTCTTCTCAATAGCTCTATACTCAATAGATATGTCAAAATATGTCTGAGGAATTGACAGAACCTAAATTAAGCATCTCAGTTCAAATCAAGGAGGTAATTCACTAAACCCATCAAGAAATTAAGAATGAGGTTGCCACTTAATAATAGTGTAATGGACTAGTGAATATATATATACCTGGAAGCTCCCAAGGTTCACATCGGTTTAGGTCAACCTCAGCAATCTCCACACCACCAAAGCTGCCATTAAGAACCTTAGAAGCAAGGTAGAAGGTTATAAGCTCTTCATCTGTTGGATGGAACCTAAAACCTGGAGGCAAACCTTGCCCATTTGTATCTTCTGCATGCACTTCGCACAGAATTTCTTCCATGGAAAACATCGATGACGAGGGTGCGTGCGTGTCGGCGTAAATGATAGAAGGAAAAGGTAGTATTTGGTGGTTATTGATGAAGAGAAGCTGAGAGCTCTGAAACCAAAGATGGGTTTGGGGAGTTGCAGTACTCGATGAAGCAATTCAATTGAGACAGTGAAACCGTGAAGAGGAAGGGATCAGTTATGTGGGTTCATTAATAAATGGTGTGTGAAGGAGGGAGGGAGGGCTTAAATACAAAAAAAAACATAGGATCCAAAACAGACAGGGAAGGGAAGGAAGGGAAGAGGGGTTTAAAATGGAAAAGAAAAAGAGGTAGCTAGGACGCCTAGGAGTAAGTGTGAGGAGGGTTGTTTCAGGGATTTATGCGTGTGGGTGTAAGCATATCGTGATTAACTTTTCAGAATTCGATCAGAATAAAAACCGAGAGGACTGTATAGCCTTTATGTAGCCTGGCCCCTGGAGGATCTGGAGCCCCGTTTTCTTTTCTTTTGTTCTTCTTGTTCTTGTTGGTGATTTCATCATCATCATCATCATCATCTAAATCTAATCAGCACATGTAACTTATTCACAGGGGAAGCAGCGTAGCGTAGCGTAGCTCCTGCATAATCACTGCACATATAGAATTGCAGCATTTAAAATTCTACCAAGTCTTAGATGTGGAACTGGTAATTAAGCTCATTGGTTTCTAGTTCTTCTAGTCTTTTTATGTCATGAAATCGAAACCAGACCAATTGCCGGGGCTATGGGATTTTGTCCCTCGTGAGGGGTGGGATAGTCATTTCACCTAACTTGAAAAGTTGATTTCTCTATATATGCATATATGTGAGAGAGTAATTAAAGGGGCTCCTCCCTCCCACAAGCCTGTTGTCCTTGGAATCCAGATCTTCCGAGCCCAGGCAACCACAAGTGGTCCTTCTCCGATCCGATCCGATCCGATCCGATCGATGAGATGGATAAGATTGATCAGTTTTGGAAGCAACGTCGGCAGAGAGATCAGAGAAGCCACGACAGAGAGAAATGAACAGACCATATATGTTTATCTACCACATTTCGTCTCCATCTATCGCATGCATTTGCATTTGCATTTGCATTCAATTAATATTTCTTGCTCTTCTGAGTCTCTGATATCTTCTTTCGTGTTAAGTGAGTGAATAACAGTAGGATATATACATATGCGTGCAGCCGTAGACTCTGTTGAATTCATTTCAGGTCGGCATTAAATTCATTCATTCATTCATTCGCTCTCTCATACACACACATGATCTGCTTCTCCTGACCTGATCTGATCTGTGATCTGTGATCTGTATGCTTTTCAATTTCTATTATTCTATAATCATTCAACAATAACAATAACAGTAACCAATTGATAAAGTGGGATGTCGACAATTCATTGATCCAACACCACCAATTGCTCTGCGATCCCCTGCAAATTCTATTCTCATCTCTTTCCTTCAATGCTATGCTATATGTGTTCACAGAGACTCCCTATATATTATATTTTCTGGTACGTCTGGTCCCCCTCTCAGATAAAGCAAATCGCTTCAACCCACCTCCTCTCCTCCCATGAATTCCTTATCAGCCCACGCCAGCCCATTTGATTGAGCACCAGAGTCGAAAACTCAGACAAGTCACCTTGGAAATGGAGAGGATTTTAAAATGGATCGGATACTGATAATTCGCATCCTTTTATATTCGGACATATTCGAAAAATATCCTGCAATTCTTACCTTGAGATTGTCAGATGAAGAGTAAGGAGGTAAACGGGGCAGACTCAGCGGGGGCAGGAGGCGGGTCAGAGTAACTCCTGGATATTAAGACTGAAATGCAAAGCCAGCCAGAAAAAAAGGTCAGGAACTACTGCACACGTGTGCGCGCGAATGAAGGCGCGTTTGATAATCCACCAAGTATTTGGTTTCAAAAAATAGAAACACTTTTTAGGTGTTTGATAAAATTTGCTTTTATAAGGTTTTTAGTAAAATGTCTTATGTTTAGAATGTCAAATTCCATGAATACTTTCTGTTTCTAATTGTTTTCACTTAAATCTAAGGTTGGTTTGATAACTCATAAAAGAAATAGTTTTCTGATGTTGGAAAATCAACCAAAAATTTTTGTTTCTAAAAAACACTTACAATAATTGTAGCATCTGTTTTTTGAGGCAAAAATTGATTGCATGTTAGTTCAAATGAAACAATTTTAGAAGAGATATTAAGGGAATTTAACACTCTAAACACAACGATAGCCCAAAATTTTCACTCTCCAAATTTGTTTCAAGAAACAGATTTTGCCAACTATTTTGAGTATTATTTTTACTTCCAAATACAGGTTTCATCAAATGCCTAAAAAAAATAATTCTTAGATGAATTATCCAAAACACTTGTGAATTTTTTGAAGTAGAGATTTTCCGAGGAAAAAAAAAGTTATTGGAATAATTTTTCTGCTTCTCCATGCAAGAATAACCAGAAACTATTTTTTTCGGTAGGTTGTGAAACGGCTCCTAAATATAGCCCATTGAAGAACACCATCGACCCAAGCTGTGTCGCTCCGATTCGTGGGATCACGTTCGCAAGAATCGCAACAACCATTAAATTTTGAGAATTCGAATTATAAACAAAGTGATTTTATCAGGTATGTCTCACATGTCAGTCAGCGCATGCTTCTTAGTTCCTTTTTCTTCTTTTTCTTTCATCTCCCCTGCCAATCTCCGATGATCATGGGGACTTTTCAGCATGATCACCGCGAAAGAAGAAAATATGGTTTCAAAAACAGAAAACAAGCGGTTCAGTTGGCTCCGTGACGCCAACTAGATCCATTTTTTCATCAAGTTTACTATCTCTGAATCAGGCAGAAGGGGTGTCGGTGGGAATTAAAGACGAAAGAAAATATTCATCAAGTTTACTAGTTATTCAGATCCAGCAGCTCCTTGGTTCAGAGATAGATACACAATTTTAAGAAGAAGAAAGAAGAATCAACAATAAAAAAAATTAAAAAAAAAAAAAATTACCAAAAACATTTGCTACCCAGAAGAAGCAGAGGCCTCCATGAGAGAAATTGACATTAATCTGGACCTTAGTTTCTCAAGATGCAGAGCCCATCATTACTAGTATATAAGCAGTAGAAGAAAGAAAGATAGAAGAGAAACGCTCAGATCTTAAATGTGATTAATTAGTGAAACTTGTTGCCGTCGTCGAAATTCTGAGAGTAATTGTAGGAATCATACCTGAAGGTTTGAGGTAAACCAACCTTATTGGAACCCACAAGCTTTCTGAACTCAGATCTTACCTTATAGAACACATGCCTCCAGCTGCCCTTGCCGTGGCAACCTAACATGGCGGTTTCCGCCTCGTTCATCTCCAGATCTCTGGCGAATGAGGGTTTCTTTGATAGGATCCAAGCCCAACCCCTCTCCCACCATTTCTTAATCGAACCTCCTGCCGATTCTCCGATCGCCGACATGGATTTGGATCTGTGAATAAAGTTGAATGAAGCGACTGAAGAGGATGGAATGGGGTTGATTCTCATGGATATGGAAGAGAGCCTTCGACGAAATCCTTCTTCTCCAGGGTTCTTTTGAGAGATTGGGAGGTCTTCATTGAGGGGTCTGGAAGGAATGAAGCTTCTTCCCTTCTGAAGGCTCTCAAGAATGGAGCTCATGGTTTTCTTTTCTTTTCTTCCGCCGAAGAGGAAGAAGAAGAAGAAGAAGAGAGGAAGAGAAATAGAGAGAGAGAGAGGAGAGAGTTAATCTCAGTAACCCATCTCAGAAGAGAATGGTTGGTGTTGTTTCAAACTCTCAAGTGCGGGTGTGAGAGAAAGAAAGCAACACAGAGAGCGACGACGGTTGAGAGAGAGGTGAGATGTTGCGTTCACAAATCCAAATACAAATACAAATACAATTACACTCTGGTTTATTCGTATCTGGGTCGCCCGTGTAAAAGGGACTAATGATGAGTGGGGAGGGTCCAATGACAATGGTCCACACGTCCACCACTCTATCGTAAGATAATTCTTCTTTGTTACAACTTACAACCTCAACAAGGTGGCGACATCCCCGTTTAGGGCTCAAACTGTGATGCGCGCTAGCTGAAGTATAAGCAAAATAAAGTTGTGCTTTTTTTCTAACTTTTGATCTTACAAGTTATAAATGATATCTAAGCATGTGGTCATGAGTTTGAATCTTTTCAGGCGTTATTTGGGAGTAGTTTGATTTTCGATCACTTATATAACAATCTTATAGAAGAGATTGGCTCAATTAAGTTCAATGGATCACCTTGTACACATTTCAAATTTGTGACCAATCGAAGTTTTCTTAGACATGTAAACTGAGTCCGAATCAAGTCTCCGCTAGGGAAGCACCCACCACAAATTTGGGTGGGGCTCATGTGAAACCATTTAGGTTCTTGTGCTTTCTATTATTATTCAAATATAGATCCCACTCAAACTTGTCATAAAGGAGTGTCAAGGGAATGCATACTGCTCTCTCGACGGAGAAGTGATCCGAAGTTTCAATGATTACACAAATTAACCGAGGATTTTGACCAAGAAATAGATCAGGAAGAATCACTAAAGGATCCATTCAAGGAAAACTAAAGGAATAAATTATACGTAATTGTGATAATGGTGTTAGTTTAGTTATAGGACAAACATGTAATATATTACACTAAGGAGATTCAACATTAGTCTTATGGTCCACTAAAGGAACCCATACATAAAAAACTCAAGAAATAATCATTTTTACCGAGAACGATACCGCAACGAATATCAATACTTCTAATGGGCTAAATTATGATCGAATGGACTAAACCAGTTTATTAGATTGATATGGGCTTGGGCCCTCCAGAGGGGAAAATAGATGAATCGTCCACCACCGCGATCCACTTCTATTACTGCCAAAATTGCTTCTACAATTATTGTATCTTATGTGGTCCATGGGTTAGTCCGACGATGGAACCTAGCCCAGGTCCGGCTCTTTAAGCAGCATGAATGGCCCAGCGAAAACCCAAAAAAGGAATGATGTTGGCAGTTGATTTGGCAAATAGTCCCATGAAATTTACTAAAAGAACCCTATTTCGTTTTCAGTAATAGTCCTGGTATGTTGTACGTGCCAAGCAAGCCTTTAATGGGCTTGAGGTCACTCATCATAGTGGGCCCAATATGGGCTTGGTCCATTTCCACCACACACTTGGCCTTGTTACACGTAATCTTTGCATTGGTTCGTCCCACGAAGACAGAACAACGACACGTGGAGGGGTAACCAACGTAGAAGACAGTTTAGTCTTTTCACTGTTCATGGAGGCCACGTGCCACCTACCTACCCACACTACTTTATGGTTTGGTCATGTTACTTTTGTTTAATTTCCGGGATCACATGAAGACCAGGTGGACCAGCTTTCCTAATCTGATCCTGACCCGAACCCGTGAGATTCACGAGCCGGACACGGGTGGGACACTGGACCAGACCGGTGCCAAGTAGTGAAGGAGAAAAAGACTCACCACGGAGATGTCCTTAATTCCACGGTTGCACTTCTTTCTTTGATTGAGACATTGAAATCAAACCTGCCTTTAGAATTTAGACCCCCCTCCAAATATCAACCATGGTCAGAAAACTGATTCTTAGAACTGCTCCAAATTGGGTTTTTTGCAGCATGGGTTTAATCAATAACTATTCTCATAATCGGGTTTTCTGCAAAATGGGTTTTTCACATAAGCTTGGCTTTCCAGTATCGATGAGGAAAATTTGAGTTGCAGAGGTCAACTTCTACACTTCTGTGTACAGCTTATTTCGTACCTCTTCTGGTAACATGCATTCACAGAGAATAAAGAATCAGAGTCTACATAAAGAAATATGCCAAGCATGTTATCTAGCAGATCTTGTGATCAAACGTGTATGAGGGCATATGCTCATTAGAGAGAAAATGAGAAAAATAAATGTATATACAGATCCATAAGAACATGGAATCTGAAATGGAAAGGATTCAATCATGATTCATGGTCAGGCATTGGGGAACCATGTGGTTCTGGTTGTCGGGAAAATTTAGTAATGCTTGCAAGCAAGAAAAAGAAAACACTAGAATAATCAAACCTATCAGATACCATACAAGAAGGTTTAAGGGTAGATCTTCTAAATTAAATTGACTTCACTGCAGATAGAATTCACAAATTCAACAAGCTGTGCATGAAGGACTATGGTTTGATAGGTTGAAACACAAGAAAGCACATAATGATCTGATAAATAATCAAATTTCTTTGCTTGGGTGTCAAAGAATATGCTGTTAGCTCCATTTTTGCCATATCTTCTGAGAGGATTTCCCAATTGAAGATCAGAACAAGCTGCATAACATTCCTTTCACACAATCAAGCAGAAAGTGCATGCTAGATCGGGAAGACACATAAACCAATCCAATGAGCACATTTGAAGACAAAGACTGTGTGTAGACCATATATCTGTAAAAAAGTTTCCCTTAAAAGAATATCAGACTCTGAGATAACATGTTACAGTGAACTAAGGGGGAAAAAGGGAAAAAGAGGAAATACTTTATTTCACAATGGATGGTTTGGAATACAACATATCTTTCCCTTTCTTCCATTTCAAGTCAATGGTACATCTAATTCTAGTTCAACAACATACAAATTCACTAGAAACAAAACAAAAGATAAAGAGATCTACACTACAATAAGCATATCAGAGTCATGTCTGCATATCCTCTTGTTTCTTGACCAGGAGGACTCCTTGCACTGAATAAGAGTTCTCGTCAATCTTCTGCAACCGAAATCATGTGAGAATAAGTGTCAGAAAGGGTTCCACAATGCTCTAAAGATATGCAAACATCTTAAGCAATATGATTCAATTGAGTCTAAAATTCAAAACAAACTGCTGCAAAAAAAATTATTGATTAAGATTCAGATCTTTACCAGTCCTAGAAACTCCAAGGGATCCACTTTTACAAATTGCTTGAACTAAATCTAGTTGAAGGCTGGGTGAGACTGGAAAACCTCAAACAGAAGATCAGCAAAAAAAATAAACCAATGATTTAGTCATGTTCAGTCATTCTTTGAGCTTCCAAAGTCAGGACTTCACAAAGTCCTGCCCATCATGTTTCCTTTTGTTAGGCCTTGAAAAGAAGCAGAACTGAGTCCAGGTCTTTCTTTGCTTGACTGGTTGTGCCTTGATGTCTCTCTTAGCAACAAGTTCAGCCATGTATCCAACAACAGCCTGGAAACAGAGAACTGTGATCAGTCTGGAATCGATATGTCACCAAAAAACCTACAAACTGCTAGAAACTGAATTACCTGTGCACCCTTTTCTGCGATATGCCTAGGTGGTACTTCCAAAGGGTTTTCTTCTGCGCGAAGCACATGTAACTGCGATAGCATCCCAAAAGAGTCTGGAAGAACCCGTATCTGATTGTTGCTGATATCCAACTCTTCCAGCATTTCAAGGTTTCCAATGGATCGTGGTAGTGACTGTAGGTCAGCAAAATTGTTCCCTACGTTGAGTTTAACAAGAGTAGTCACAAGGCACAAGCTCTCTGGCACTGCTTCAAGCTCGTTGAAGCTAACATCAAGCTCCTTCAAGTTGATCAAAGATGCCACTGTGGTGGGTAGTTGTCTGATATTATTATACCTAACAGACAGAACCTCAAGTGATGCAATCCTCCCTACAGCTTCCGGAAGAGCTTTCAGGCGATTATAGTCCGCTCTTAGTTCAACAAGGGAAGCACACTGACCAATGGTATGTGGGATTTCTTCAATATTATTTGTCTCAATGTTGAACTTCTTTAGGAGGACGAGATTCCCAATTGACTGAGGGAGGGATTCCAGTTGGTTCAAGCTGAGATCCAGCTCCTCAAGACAGGACAATCTACCAATTGTAGCAGGCAGAGACGTTAAATCATTTCCTCCCACGTTTAGATAGACCAGGCTAAAGAGATCCCCAATGGATTCTGGTAGTTCAGAAATCTTGTTCGAGTGCATGTCTAGTTTGGCCAATGAAGAAAGCCTTCCAATTGTGGTTGGTAAAGCTGCGATACGGTTCTCAGAAAAATCAAGAGAGATCAAACCTGTCAGCTTCCCTATCGAATCAGGTAACCATTCTATCTGATCCATCAACTTGTTCCGGAGGTTGAGATCCTTTGAACCTTTCTTGGACGAGATCTCAATCAAACTGGCCAGTTTAATCAGACTCAGTTTCTCGCCATCTTGACCTGCAAACTCCACCACATTTAACGTATGATTCTAGCAACAATCTGAATTTCATAGCAACAAACCATCGAAAGGAACCAAATTCCGCGGAGAACAAATGAACTAATTCCAAGAATGATAAACAAATGGCAGTAAATCATTTCAAATAAACATCAACAAATTACAGTAATCGGGATAGAAAAAGTAACAAGTGAAGGAAACGAAACCCAGTTCATTAATTAAAGTTCCACTCACCAGAAGCAGATGCAGGTTTGAGAGAAGAATCTGAGACAAGGGGCCTAGACGGAGCTGTTCCAATTCCATCCATATAGAAGGATGCTTTTGCCGTCTTAAGAAAGCTGTCATCTTTTGCTAACAGGTCAGAGCTCTTTAGAGTTCCTTTCTCAGAGTAGAACCTATGCGAACTCACAGAAGATTCAACACCAGAGGCGGAGGAAGAAGCACCGTTAGTAGAGAAGTTGCTCAAACTTTTTCTGGAAATTGAGCCGTTGGTGTAGTCGGCTTGAATAGAATTGGAGGCCGAAGGAACGCATTTTGATGCTCTCTGGATTAATTCATCGAACACTCCGTGAACGTTTTCGAGATCAAGCAATTTCTCTGCTTCTCTCTTTTGCTCTCTACTCTGGAAATACACCACGTTCTTCTGCATCTCTTGCATCACAAAGAAAAGTTCATCTGGGATGTTCGGGCCCTTTTTCTGCTTAGAAATTGCGTCAATTCTCGACTGCTCTTCCTTCTCAACATTCAAGATCAAGATTTTTGCCGCTTCAACTTCATCTAAAGCAGGCCGAGTAGGCAAAGATTTGTGGATTCTCATGATCTCTGCGGCAATACCTTCAAGGGATTGCGGAGATGAACCCATAATGCAAAATTCTAAGAGGACTCCACAGAATTGAAACGGAAACTCAAATATATCAAAGGGTATTCTATATTAAATACAAATTTTTTCACACTGAAATCAAGGATTCAAAAACCCAGATCCTAAGAAGGCAAAAATTCTACGTTTCTAGAAACTCAAGCAATAAAGCCCCGCATTTATGGACTCGGAAACGAAAAGAACAGATCAGAAGGAGATACTAAGAAAAGCAAGTAGAGTGTATACAACACTTGATTCTTCACTTACAGACTTTCCTGAACTGTCGTTTCAACCAAATTACAAACCAAAAACAGAGCAAAACTTGCCTACACTCACAAACGGGAAAACCAAATTTTGGAGAAAGAAGACAATTCAAAAATGATAAGACAGGACGAGAAGAAGAGCAGAACTCCTTTTCAGCCTTCTTCCATGGACATTTTCACTTCTCTCAGCAAATCGAGACCGAAACACAACACTCAGACATAAAAAAAAAAATCCTCTTCCAGAAAGCAAAACTCTCAGACACCCATAAACTAATACAACTAACACATTCGAAACACAGGTGGCTGCTGCACTGTGTTGCTTCTGAAATTTATGCAAAAATCCAGCTATACCCAATCTTGTACACTCTGCAAGACGGCAAACTTCGATTTCTGATGTGGGTTCTTGTTAATTTATTTGCTGATTGTCCTTCCAATTGTCATTTCTGCAACTTCGATTACCTTATCCATTTGAATCTTTGCAGAAACCGTGAAAACAATTAAAGGCTTAACCTGTTTTTTTATCAACACATCCAATCGTCAGGCACTCATTGACGGCGTCTATTTTCTCGCCTTTCTTTTTTTCTGTTTTTCGTTTTCCAGGTAAAACGGCGTTTATTTTCTACAGTGTCGTCAGAGATCTTTCCTGCCCCACAATTGCCCTTGTGTTATTCTGAAATAACGGAATTGCCATCGCACATTTCTCTCCTTTACCTGGACTGCCAGCTAATGCGCTCGGATACCTACCTGGGATTAGCTGGCGGTTCAGAAAAACGAGAGAAAGAGAGATGTGGTGGATCTCTATTATTTTAACCATATGAGGGGTAGATCCGTCTTTTAAGAAGCGGATTAGGTGACAAAACATTGACACGTGGCTCAACTGAGTATGTGTCGGTTATGCGAAACATCCCAAAGTGTTGTCCACGTGGCACAACTGTGTACGTGTCGTTTCAGAGGTATTTTGGTAAATACAATAACCTTCTCTCTCTCCCCATATATCACCAAATACTCTATGTGATACTGTGGATTCGTTTGCTAATGGTTTTGTAGAATACTTCCGGTATTCTTTTTGTTCTCGGAGAACAAAGGATCTCTCCCTCTCCTAGTACCATATCGACCCACTTTTTGTTCTGGAATTCCTTTTGTTCTCAAAAAATAGAAAAACTGGTGAAAGCCTCTCAGACCACCCCCACCCTTTCTAGTAATACCCCTTTAGCCTACTCTCGTGCCCCATGCACTTACTTGGAGATTAGAATCTTCATATGGTGGGCCCAATTGGAAAAATTTGCAAAATAAGTTTTTCAAAATCACATTTCCAAGTAAAGAATGATCTCTCACAAGAGATAAACTATGTAAAATGATTTTAGACAAGAATTTACCTCCCATAATGAAAATATTATCAAATGCATACTTGTCTTCTTATAGGCAAATTTGGTTCATTGTCTCATCAAAACGAAGAAAAAGTAGGAATCTTATGACTAACCACTGTTGCGTGTTTACAAGTCACAAGTCACAACCCGAACTAATTCACGTATCCATTATCGTATAGTTCCTACGCTAGCAAGATCCACTGTTATAAAATGAAAATATACACAAAAACATTAGTTTCAACATGATTTTTCGAAGTTACAATGCTTTAACAATTTCTTAATTCACGAAAGGCATTGGTCTGTAATGCAATTTTTGGAAACTTCATTTTCTATTGTCACAAAGATATATAATGAATTCTTGTCCTAAAAATAAAAATTTGAACATGATTACAAACACATTGAAATGATTAATTGAATTAGGGAAATTAAATCATTAATACAATGAAAAAGAAAGGTCCATTGGCCTATTTATATAAATTTGGCTGACATTAATTGAAAATAATTTATTACATGGTCCACCAAACAAAGTTTGTTCCCAAAATTGACAATTTAGATGAGCTCAAACTTCATTGACATATACTTCTTTAAGTCTATCGTTCACATGTACATGTAAATTTCAATCAAAATAAGATTTATCACATGATAAAATATAAAGTAAACATTCAATGTTACTGACAAAGTTGCACACTCATGAACTTACATGTGACACAATGAATATAGTCGATTTCAAAAGATTAAATTTGACACATAAAAATTCTAACAGAACTTTTTTTTATATAGAAATTTTCTACAACTTCAAATCAGTAAATCATATCTCATACCAAGTCAATAAATCAAAAAAAAATCATCTGAAATTTACCTAGAGTCCATTTTCTCCTTTTGATTTTCAAAAAGTTCTTAAAACAAATGTTATATGAGCTTTCTCTCTTTTAGGGAGGACAAGGAAGGAGGGTGGAAGATGGAGTGAGACAACGGCAATTCTTTATTTCAATGTTTGGATTTGAACTTAAATAAATAAATCAGGGAGTGTTGAATCTAATAAACTGGTTGAGTCATCGGTTAGACCTCTAATTGCATCGAATACATTGTTGAAGATGGAATTATACATGAATTTTCTCAGAAATTAAAGAAAAGTTAGAACAGCTCAATCGCGTTGAGGGTAGAGTCAGATTGTGAACAACACCGATGGATTAGGGGTTTAAGAAAATTAGTGAATGCTGAGACAAGAGGGGATTGAGAATGGATTAAGAGTGGGTACACTTGTTTGACTGGGGATATTTATACTGATGCAGCATATAATATAGAACAAAGAATTATAGGAACTCTGACAAATTGAAAATTATTATTCAAAAGTAAGAATCCCTTACAAGATAACAATGACATATATTTATAGCCAAGAAATCCTAAAAATATTAGAAAAATAAAGCAAAACTAAAACGTTTTAGAATTGAAAGTCCAAGTCCGATATAAGAAACTAAAAGTAGCTTGAAAACCCACTAAACGATAGAATTCTGCTATTGAGGGAGTAGGTTATGAATGTTGACGGTCCCTCGCCTAGTTCACTTCAAACAGGATCGAACCTCTAGTTCAATGATTTGAACTCAAATCAATGGTCGGACCGGTGATGGAACATGTTATCCTAACGATAGATTCCCTAATTGGCTCAGTCTTCGCTTTCATAGCTCAAACTTAGTCAAGATATTATCATCTTTATCATGGGTCAAATTGAATGGTTGGTTAATTTGACATACCGACATGCCTTTGTTTAGTTTTTTTTTTTTTTTTTTTTTAGTACAAATACGGGTCAAAGACCCAAGAGGCAAAAAAACAAAAACCTTACGAGGCACCTCCCTGGAAGTCGTCTTCAATAATCTTTTTCAACTCCAGCTGGGCTTCTGAGAGGAAAATCAAATCCTCTTCGGCTTTGATAAACTTCTTGGATAACCAATCTGCGCTCTATTATTGTTCCGTGGCACGTGATAGAAACAAACATGCCCCCTTGATACAAACAAACTAAGAATTTCTTTTATTAAATTCTTGTAACTTCCTAACTTCTCTATGTTGGATTCAAGCATTGAATTAGCTTCCGACGACTCGGATTCTATTTCCAATGGCCAAGCTCCTAATTCGAGCACCAATCTCACCTTTTCGTGGACTGCTAACAACTCTGCCTCGAACATCTTACACATATTGATTCTCAGAAGAAAACCCCCTCTGAATCTATCTTGTTGATCATGTATGACTCCAGCGATATGCGATTATTAGCCCTGTCACGCTTACAAAAGCATCAGTGTTGCACTTAAACCACCTTTGTGGGAAACATTTTCAACCCACACCTTCGATTTCCTTCACTAGATTGTGGATTAGTTTCTTGCAAGACTTTCAAGCTTCATTTATAGTTTGCATAATAGTCTTCAATGATGTTCACATCATTCTTTGGCCTGGTATACTCTTCTTCGTGCACATCCTTGTTTTCTTTCTTTACTTCATAAAATGGCTTCTTGGGAACGTGAATAATAAAAAAAGCTAAAGAAGAAAAAAAAACCTTTCCTTATAAAATCATTGGAGACATTGTTAACCTGAGTCATTTCAATTATCCAATGATTAAAATAATCAAAATCATCTCTCTCATATCATTTAAACGGCATTAAAATCACAGATTGTCATTTTCAATAAAGCATATTGCATCATGTTCCTCTTTCCCATTAAAGTATTTACATTTTTCAACGTTTTGGGTATTTATAACATATAATAAATATCATTGATTCTACTAAGTTTCTCCACAAATGTTTTGACTGTTGGTTGCCCACATTTTGAAATGAAAAAAATATTTCTACATTAACCATCTTTCTATGCCATCATTGATCCTTGCTTAATCTATTAAGTAACAATTCTAGAAATACTTAGCCATCGAATTTGGATTACACTATCATCGCTGAACTGAAAACAATAACAAAAACCAAACCGATCGACATTTTTAACATCACAATGTTATTGTAGACATCGAGGACCTTTACCTAACTAGCGAAAACGATAAGGATTTTAAATTGACGGGACCAATTAAGTTCAAACAAAACTGACTGGGCCCACCAACTGATTCACATTCACATCAGCTTTTAGTTTCTTCTTTTACCATGCATGGCCAGGCTCTGCAAATTTTGTTGTTGAATATAAGAAAAGCCAGCCAAGAACCAGTTAGTTTGAACTTCAAACCTAATAAGGGCAATTGAACGTGGCCATGACTCCAATAATAGACCTTTTGTTCCATATCTAGGTATAGCACTCTATGCCAACCGTGTGAGTAGGTATGATTTGAAAAGGATGAGCAGGATCCAAAAATATTGGGCCCAAGGATAAGAACATGTGATTGGGCCCCTAATTATATTCAGTGGCTCCCACTTACTTAGGTTTTTGGCTAAGTCAATATAGAATCTCAAGAAGATAGAGAGAGAGAGAGAGAGAGAGAGAGAGAGAGAGAGAAGCATGGACCTGGACTTGAATCTAGACTGATTTTCAAGTTAGTGTGGGCTTAGGCCCAAAAAGGAGAGCTGAGTGAATTCTCTTACCACTAGTGATTGGAAACAAGGGCAGAATTTTGAATAAGGAATAGGAAAGTTTCTGTAAACCAAACAGGGTAAGACTAAATATTTTTTTGGTAGAAGGGTTAGGCTAAATTATTGATCTGGAAAATCTATCAGGAGTTGAAGTTCAAAAATTTTACTGTTTTCATGGGAGAATGGTTTTCATTTGTACACCATATGCACTTAGTTAAATCAATTGTCATAACTAGAATGTAATGGTTAGATCATCAAGCCATTATTTTGTATTAAAGCATAAGCCTAATGTGTTTAGTAATCAATGGTGTGCTAATTTCGAGCTTTTCAACCTAAAAATGCTTGGAGTAGAAGTCTTTTTTCCAAAACAATAAAGCTTAAAGACTAAAATAACAGAGCTTAAAGAGTCAGTAATCCATAAATTTCTACCAAAAAGACAAAGTTATCCATAGATTATTTCACCTAATTTCACTTGAAAGCAACACATGAAACACAATATATAATTACCCACCTCGTCTCTTCTGATGCTTCATCAGTCCAGACAAATTTATGATTAGAGATGGCTTTCTCCTCTTCCTCTAAGCTCTTTCTCCTCTGCGGCTTCTCAACATGTTTCCTTATCTCTGTTGCTTTTGCTTATGATTTCTCAATTATGGGCTACTCACCAGAAGATTTGAGCTCCATAGATGGGCTCATTGAGCTCTTTGAGTCATGGGTGTCAAAACATGGCAAGGTCTACAAGAGCATTGAGGAGAAGTGGGAAAGATTTGAAATCTTCAAAGATAACTTGAAGCACATTGATGAGACGAATAAGAGGGTTACAAGCTATTGGCTTGGTTTGAATGAGTTTGCAGACTTGAGCCATGAAGAGTTCAAGAAGACACATCTGGGTTTGAAGACAGATATGGATCTACACAGAGGAAGACAAAGAGAAGCCACCAAGGACTTCAGATACAAAGATGTCAAGACCATTCCCTTGTCTATGGACTGGAGAAAGAAAGGTGCTGTTACTCCTGTCAAGAACCAAGGTCAATGTGGTAAGTAAATCTCTCTCTCTCACCTGAAGGATATCTGCTTGTAGTTTTCATTATTTTTTGCATCATTTTAGATTCATGTTATGTCCCATGCAGGAAGTTGTTGGGCGTTTTCGACAGTGGCAGCAGTTGAGGGCATCAATCAGATAGTGACCGGAAACTTAACAACCTTGTCGGAGCAAGAGCTGATAGATTGCGACAAGCGATACAACAATGGCTGCAATGGAGGGCTTATGGATTATGCATTCTCCTTCATCGTCTCCAATGGTGGAATCTATAGGGAGGAAGATTACCCCTATCTCATGGAAGAAGGTACATGTGATCAGGAGAGCAAGGTATGAACGTTCTTTCATACATAAGTCAGATTTGTTATGCTTATGCCATATAACAATAAATTTCTGTGAATTTTTCAGGAAGATATGGAGATGGTGACCATCAGTGGTTACGAAGATGTACCTCAGAATGATGAACAAAGCCTCTTGAAGGCACTGGCCCATCAACCTCTTAGCGTCGCCATTGACGCCGGCAGTAGAGACTTCCAATTTTACAGTGGGGTATGCCTTTGCTTAGATCTTATTCACAATTCATAACTGGTTTGCCCATAATCTTGGTTTGATTATGATCTTATTGGCATAACAGGGAGTTTTCAGTGGCCACTGTGGAACAGCACTGAACCATGGAGTTGCAGCTGTCGGATATGGTTCATCAAATGGGGTGGATTACATCATTGTGAAGAACTCATGGGGGCCAAAATGGGGAGAAAAAGGTTATATTAGAATGATGAGAAACACAGGAAAAGCTGAAGGTTTATGTGGAATCAACAAACTGGCTTCTTACCCTACCAAGAAGTAATCATATTGTCACAACCTTCTCTCTTCCTCTTTCTTTTTCTTCTTCTGTTTCAAATTTTACCCAAATTTGGTGTAAAGTGTAACCTCGTGTGTTGGTCTTCAAAATAAACCAGTCATGAGCAAGTTGGGGTTTTAGTATAGCCTGTGAATAGTAGTACCATAGCCCAACTGGTTACATGCTATCTGATCTCAAATGAAGTTGATCTAAAGAATTTCGACTGTCTTCTTTCTCTACCAAAGTAATTCGTGTCTGATTCCCTATTATTTGTTTATATTTAAAAGCCAGAGTAACTAATGTTCTATGTCTCAATTTTACATGAGTAGAAACCCTACTACATTTAAGAATGGCAATAAAAATTGGAAAAGCACCTTAATCAACTCGAGACTTCATTGAACCTGAAGACACAATCATAAAGCCTTCCTCCTAAGAATTGAGCAACCTCTGGATGCTTCACCTGTAAATATTAAAACAGGTAATAATAACATGAGAAACAAATAATAACACGGATGTCATGCTTGTTGTGCCAGCAGAAAATTTTACAAAGCAGAAAAATGTTTAGAATAAAAATTACCATTCCAATCTTGAGAGAGTCACATTTAAATTGGGCATAAAGGTTTGTCTCTATCCCACGACCCTGTGTATAGAAGCAAAGAATTGCATCATACAATATAAAGAAAAGTAATCAATTATAGCAAATCAGAAGTCCAACTCATTTCAATCATCTGCAGAATATAGGATATGTAAATGAGATTTCACATTCATGGATGGCTAATGAGAGTGTCATAGCCATTTCTTTTTTCATCTTTTTTAAGTTAATTAATGATGCTTCGTATGGCATTTGTACGTCACATGGAAACAGCATTGAGATCCATGGCTTTCTAGATATCAGGAGTCTGTCAAAGGACGTGAAGCTTTTCCACCATTTGAGTTATTTTAATTATTAGCTTACTAACCCTGTCTGACCAATGGGAATCACCCAACAGCATGGCCCTTGCAGGCTCTAGTTTTAAACCCACAATGGACATATTCCGGATTATATCAATTTCACTCAGTTCAGTAGGATCGCTTACCATCCCTTCCAAGACAACCAGGTCTGCATCACTTGCCAAGTAAGCAAGCTCTTGTGACACGCTTTTAAGATCAATAACCTAAAGATGAAACGGACAGCAACAAAGCACTATTATGGCAGGAATTATAACCAACCTATTTACAACAAGAGAACATAACAATCATGACTTGTAATTGAACCAAATGATGCCCCATTTTCTTACCGGCAAATCATTACCAGAATTGGCAATAAAAAGATTTGAAGTGTCAACACCCATGAGTTGTCCATTCTCATCCTTCAACTAAATGTTGCACACAGAATGTAAGAATATAATGCATGAGAACATCACAGCATCAAGGAAATACAATCTTCCAATACCTTCGCAATAATCTCGACAAGTTCTGGGTAGGTCACATCATTGATTGAGGGCAAGTCATTAGCGGCTAAAACAACCTAGAACAAGAGACTTAAGTTGTCAATTTATGCCAAATATGACCCTAAAGACATAACACTCAACCTCAGTACAAAAAAACATATGAGTGTTAGTTAGCTTTGTTGAAGATATGAAAAATTAAAATATTAAAAAAGAGTTTACTGGTTCATACTTTAATCTGAGAAGTGTATGATTTTAGTCTGTTTGTTAGTTTTTCTTAGTGAATTCAAGTACCATTATCCGATTTAACATGAAGTCATACAGTTCATGATATAAACTCATTAAGTTTAGTAACTTCATTCATCAATTTGTTTGTCAGATTCAATAACTTGCAGTGCACGAGTTCAATTTATCCGTCATTAGCTCCACTCCTTGCAAAAAACAGATAATTGGTCATTATACTATACAAGTAGCATGAAGATTGAAATAGAGGACTAGGCTTTAATTCCTTGTGAATTGATAATTAGTGTAGGCAAATCCAGTGTATGGTCAATTCACAAGGATTTGCCTACACTAATTATCAATTGCATAGTTGTCCAGTCTTGGCAACACCACTTAAATTTTTTAGCGCAACCACTACAGGACAACTACTGATGATAATCTTCACTATATGTTTTTGATATATTGAGCACTTTTTTGTCACAGGGCAAAGCAATTTTAGCCATATCTGATGTATCCTGGGTCGGACCCCCCCCCCAAATGCGCCCAAGCCCAACTGTGAGTTAGGGAGGACGAATCCATCCCAGGGGTAGAATGATCAATTCCTACCCCTAGATAGAGCTATAATGAACCGTACTCCAGTACATTAGTTTAATTAGAAGCCTTGAGAGTCAAGTCAATTGTTTTGAAGTTTCGATTGGAAAGAGTCATAGAATTGTGTTAATTTAGGAAAAAGTTGTTTCCTTTTTAAGAACTCCTACTTTTAAGGATTTTTAAAATTAGGAAGAGTTATTTATTTTTTGGGTCCAATTTGTTTGTAATTTGGTTGCTTAGATCTTAAGTAATTAGCATTAGGCGACTTAAAGTGTTTAAGTGAGATCTCAGAACCAAGGGCTGAGATCTAATTACGGTATCCCAGTATGAGTTAAGAGTCCTTTGTTTTAGGCTATAAATAGCCTCTCTAGTGTAAGTTATTTTCAGATTTGATTGATTGAAGGAAAATAGAGTTTTGAGAATATGGCTTGAGGAGTCATGGGATCCCTGGGAGGGTGACCTGCAGCTGGTATTGTGCATTGTGTCTTCAACTTCAAGGTTTTCTTCATTATTTCAAGCATTCATATACACAAATTTCTGCAGTTCTTCAACTACAAGTGAAATTCCCCCAGCCAAACCCTAACCACATCTCTCTCAGTCCGCAGCCTTCCCAACCCCTCCCTTTAGTTTCAGACCTTAGCTGAGACACGCTAGGAACCCTACTTGTGTGATGGTTCCAAATTAGAAGATCCTATAATCTAACCCTAAACTTGGGGTTTACATCAATATCACTCACTCAACTAAGTACTCCCAAATGGCTGGACTTGTATGATCCTGGTCAAATTTGCAGGTTGTGCGATAACTATTGCCACATAACTCTCTCAATCAACCGCAGAAATCCCAAACAAGAAGACTGTTATTGCTGATGACTTCATTTCTTTTTGAAACATTCAGAGTTTCATGGATTCAACTGCACAAACCCTATCTCCAGCAACATTCTCACCAAGGCCAATAACATTCAGAGTTTCACAGTAAATGTCAGTAGATATGTTCAAAGATACACATATGCAAAACATCACATGCACACACATACAAAAGCTGTGTAATAAGTAATAACAGATGCACAAAGATTCATCATCCATCTGATGCCAAAGTTTATAGCTTATCAAATTCCCAGGCCCTAGGTTCACATTTTCTAGTGTCACTCTTTTTGAACCTTTTAGGCACTGAAAACCAACCTGTGTACCACGTCGAAGTAACTCTCGGGCAAATGGCAGGATTCCCAAGATGATATCTGCACCAGAATTGTCAACAAAAATTACAGCCTGCCAGGAAACAAAATAAGGTTGATTAATGCCTAATAATGCAACATACTTTCCTATTATAAATCATTAAAATACATAAGGTCAGAGTGAAGTAGAAGGTTACTGGAATAACAAAAAAGATACGACTATAGGAGTAAACCTTTTTCCAAGACTTTTTACTCCATACGAGTTTAAATTTGTCCAGATCATCAATAACCCAAGGTCGAGGCACAAGATTTTGACAACTAGCCAGAAAGGACATGCCATCCTCAGCAAAGACCTCTGCAAGCTTCAAGAAATGCGAAGCATGGGTACACATTAAAACATAATAACCATCAAGAACCCAATTCCATTAGCTGAAAATTGACCAAGATTAGACTCCATAATATCAAGTGTTGGTACTCATTCATGCCAATAATCGAACACAGGTCCAGAAGGGAAATATGAGGCTTAAAACAAAGAAGGTTTGTCTCCAACAAGTTCATGTGGCAGGATTTAGTTTCCAGACTGATCATTACTAGCAGAATCCCATTTCTCATGTCATAGTTCTCAGTGCCCAAAGCTGATTAAATGTATTATGACAAGAAGAAGTCCCACTCCTTCAGTTATAAAAGCAGATTAGCAACTATGAAAGTATAGTTCTGCTGAGATGACAAGTGTTGATCCAAAACTGAACTTATGTTGAAAAAATGAGTACTCAACACCACAAAACTCCAGCTTGATTCATTAGTATATGCTAATGACAGATCACTTTGAAATCCGATTTGACACTGTCAAATGTAATCTCTGTGCCCTAAAGTACTAGACATACCTGTGCAGAGCCTAGATCAAATATGTTTCCTGCAAATATGCCCCTAATTAAGTTCTCTGCACGTTTTTTATCATCTTCAATGGTGTCATTAAGCATTATAACATCTCCAAAAAGCGAGATGGCTTTTGCATTTTCTTCATCCTGGCACATGTGAAATTCAATTAAAAAAAATGAGAGACGTACTTTACATAGAAATGGAAAATGAAGCAGATCACTCGGCAGTTGAACTTATCCAGTAATAAAATTGTCAATTACCTTTACTTTCTTGAATATATCCCTGAATCCTAATTCTCTGAGCAATTGCTCACGAACTCTACAAAGAAGCTTCAATAATCCACCCAAAAAGAATTAGTCCCTATGATGGTCTCAAATATAAAATAAAAGCACTTTCGACATGGTAAACTCCAATAACTTATTAAGAACTTGACTTACAATGCAATCAGGAGGTCCACCGTGACTTTCAGGATCTTTCTTGAAATCCTCAAGTATCTCTACATTCCTTTTTTTTTCCGGTCATGTTAAGATATTCAGAGTAGAAAAAAAGAACTTAATATCCAAATAGCTGATAGTAATATGACAGTATGCACATGCAAATGAGAAAGAGTGATGATATCAGACCTTCTAGTCAGTGATACCTATGAGTGCACATGATGATGGTGCAAGCATATGGCAAGGTAGAAAATGCAGAGACGAAGTTTAGCAAATAACTTAAAGACAAAAACGTATTCAAGCAGTCATGCATGTACACAAATATTCAATATCCAATAAACATTTAATCAATCCTAAGATGTTTCAGCAACATAGCTTCAGATCCTAACGGAAGTCTTTGAGAACAAACTTTGATTATTATGACCCTTAAAAAAGGTAAAACAGAAGAAACAGTAAGTTAATAATCTCACCAAATGAAATTGGAAGTACCCTCAGGCTGGACACTGAAAGTAAGCAACTTGGGGGTGAGGAGGCACAAACAACAGAAACGAGTCCCCTAACAATATTTCTCATGAACATATAAATTTTTCAGCCATTGATAGGAGTACCAGATATGCATTGCACTATCAAAGGGTCCAGTTAGCCCATTTCATTGAAACCCGTCCCAGTTTAAATAAATTTCACAATTAATTGGTCACCTTAGTCAGGTTATCTTGCAAGACCAAGAGATACAATCATGATAAATTGGAAAGGACAAATTTGAATTATTAAGTCAGGTTGTGAACACCTTCCTAAATTTGTCAAATAACTTACAGATGAGTTCATGAGAATGGTAGATCCATTTAAAATATAAAAGGGAAAACAGTGAAAAGAAAACAAAGAAATGAGAAAATACTACTACATCTTTCATCCATTAGAATTTGAAACTGTATCATTTTGAAGCAGCAGAGCTCCAGCACCTCTATCACACTAGGATAAACTCAATAATAAACTACGAGAGGGAATAATTAGGCACCTTTGAGCAAAATTTTCAGCTTTAATAGGAGCATCGGGGACTGTAGTATCAGTTTCTGCTCGTTTCCTGTATCAAAGCAAACCAATGACTATGTTAACCCACAATCTAAACATAAAAGGCATAGTCCAATAGTAACACTCCACTGGCGTAGCATTTACAGTTCCTCAACTCTGACATGGCATAATGTTGCCTTAACATCTCAGACAAGAAAAGCATGTTATTACTTTGACATCTTTCTCTATACAATGTCTAATTGAATTAACTAAAGTCCAGATGAACGAAAACCATTTCAACTTCCTCAATATGTGATAGAGAAAAGTCAGACAAACGATCTTAGATTCTTGATTCTAGGTTGTTTCATCCCCAAATAGTGATGAAGTCAACACTAATAAAATCTGTCGATCCCATATAAGCAAGAAATCGAGCTGATTTTCACAAAATATAAATTTTAATTGAATGCTTAAGGATTTCACGGTCACAAATGATGATCTGTAGTTTCTAAGAAATGTATATCCACAGGAATCAGCCATGTCTCCACCCCACACAGCACATTTTCTTAAGGTATCGTATACAATTGGGTATTGTCAGATACGGCAGGATACTTAAAACCTTTGGGTTAATAGTGCTGTTTGTTTTTGAGCCTTCCAATTTAGCCTGTAATTGGAATCTGAAAGCTCATCAGTAAAACCTTTATTCCACTTTCGGTACAACAGATAATCCACTAGATTTAAGTTGAGAACTGTCTGCGCCTGAGCGACGCATATGACAGGGAAGGCATAAATTCGGCGAAACAACAAGGATACTAAAAAACAAGGGCCTTCCAAATCCATAATAAGAGTATAAATGAATCACACAGATAGGAGCAAACCAAAAATGGAAGTTCTGGAGAATCACACTATTGAAATAATCAAAATTCAACCTATAGAAAGGAAACAATATGAACCACATTTGAAACCCCGAAATTCTACAAATGAAACAAACATAGCTCGACTAAACGCAAAGAAATGTAAATGTAACTTGAACTCTGTTATGTTTATTTAAGAACTAACGGCGGGAACATAAAACGCGGTAGCTTAAAAAGGCAAACCTGAAAGAAGGAATAGCATTTATGAAAAGATTGATCCAGGCCAGCTCGGTGGGCGTTGGCTTTCGAGGATTATCAGAAGGGAATCTGTAAGGAATCGTACAAGCTCTATAATTCGATTCGATCGGAGTCATCAGCAGAGGAAAGGGTACCAATTCTGAAGAACTCTCCATGACTATCCTCCGATTCCCTTCGATTTAATTTTTTTTTTTCTCTTGTTCTTTTCAATCTATAATTCTTCAGGTTATTGTTTCCTTTCCTTTTTTTTCAATTTATAAATTTCTTTCAGGTTTCGTTCCGATTGCTGCCGAGAAGTCACAGCTACAATCAACCGAACTGATCCGAAATGCTTATGAGAATATGCTTTTTTATTGGGAAGTAACGTAACGAATCGCCGCGTACCGTACGAACTACACAGCATATAAAAGATTCTTCTTCGAAAACAGCGAAAGAGATCATTAAACCACCGTTTCCGTTTTTAGTTGCTTCCGTAGACACTGGGGTTTTAAATTGTCGGCCAGATTCCAGCTGAACTCTTTGTCAAATTAAAATTCCAACTAAAACCCTAGAATCCAAGAATATGACACCAACATCCAAGAAGATACAAACGAGAAAAGAAAAAGAGTTTTTTAACGTGTGGGTCATTTTAGTCGATTACGAATTAATTTCGGATCCCTTTAGTGTAATGCATCGTACTCAGATTAACACCGTTAATTGCCTTAAATATATTCAAATTTTGTACGTCTCAAGTTATTTAGTATGTTCTGTTATTATAGTTTGTATGTATATTATTATTTATTATGTTCTGTTATTATAGTTTGTATGTATATTATTTTTAACACTTAATGACCAATTATCTCTTTCTAAAACTATATATTAACACAATGAATTAAACAACCTAACCTGGAGGACATTTTGTTCCTTTCATGTTTGAAATTTGAAAACACTTAACAATGATAGCAGTATGAAAGACTGCATACTTGCATAGTTATTGAGTCTCAGTAAATTTGCTCATCTCTACTCAGGGGATAGAATGATCAATTCGTATCCCTAGATAGAGCTATAACGAAGATCGTAATCCAATACATTAGTTTATTTAGAAGCTTTGAGAATCAAGTCATTTGTTTGAAGTTTCAATTGGATTATCTAAGTCAATAAAAGGTACCAAAGAACTCTACATTACTATCCTTTGATTCTCTTTGTTGTCTTTTCATGTTCTTTGCAATCTATAACATCTTCAGGTATATGCTTTATTTGTTTTTTGCAGAAGTCACAACAACTATAAGATGTATAATTTTGAAGTGCAAAGTTTTGAGTTATTTCAACTCCATTTGGATCTATTCCGGCAACCCCCAACCCCGTACCAGAAGCTATGTGGCAGTGAATTTTCCTCCTCGAAGATAACATGTTGAGGGTGTATGAACTGTTCGTCGCCCGAGGGCGATGTGTTCTTCGTCAATTAGTTGATTTCCTAACGGCTGATATTCTTATTCGTAATCCTATATATGATACTAAAGAAATTGCAACGTGGTGCGTAAAGAAACTATGCCAAATTCTAGGTCTTGATGATGAAGTTGAAAGTGGAGATACAAGGGTATCTAGTTTTGGATACAGTGTTGGGTTTGGTTATAAATTCAAGCACTGTACATGTTTTGTATTTCAACTTTCTCATAGTAAAAAGTCTCATTACGCCCGTAGATGTAGGCAAAGCTAAACCACATATATTGTTGTGTCTGTGTTTCTTTTGTGATTATTTATTTTATTATCTTTCATGTGGATCCTGCACAAGTATTATTCACGTAGTCTCCACACAGACACTATTCATGGCAATATTCACGAATATTTTTTTCTCTATAAATCTTTTACACAGGAGGAGGAAAAAGAATGAATTGTTTTTTAGTATTTTTTTTAACAAGTGGTATCAGAGCCAAGTTCGCATGACTGTTCGTAAAAGATGTCGATGTAGTGCTATTGTATTGTATTGCTCCCCTAAGATGTCGATGGTTCAACAAGTGGTAGTTTTTCTCTTTGATTTTGTACATTTGTTTTGAAGTTTCAGGAAAAGGTACCAATTCCGAAGAACTCTCCATTACTATCATTTGATTATCTTCGTCGTCTTTTCATGTTCTTTGCAATCTATAACCTCTTTAGGTATATGTTTTATCTGTTTTTTGTAGAAGTCACAACAGCTACAAGATGTATAATTTTGAAGTGCAAAGTTTCGAGTTATTTCAACCACATTTGGATCTATTCCGGCAACACCCCAGAAGCTATGTGGTAGCGAATTTTCCTCCTCAAGTATGATCTGTTGAGGGTGTATGAAATGTCGTCACCCTGAGGACGACGTGTTCTTCGTCAATTACTTGATGTCTTGAAAATGTTACAAGTTACTGTAATATCTGTTGATACATTGAAACGAACCCTCATTGGCGTGTCTATCAATCGTCTCAAGAAACACACTTCAATGAGAGTCCGTGAAATGGCGTCGGACCTAGTTGAAAAGTGGAAGCAAAGGGTCGACGAAAGCTTTGTTGAATCCAAAAAGGAGGTAACAAAGAGATGATGTGCAACGAAAGAAATTAAAAATCATGAAAATGCAAGAATAAAAGAGGAAGATTGTAGACTAAAGAAGAAAATAAGTCAAACATAAGATTTCGCATTCAAGAATCAAGAGTATTCTTTTCTTTTTGAAAAGTTTAATTTACTTAAACATCAATACTTATTGCATGTGGAATCATGCAACCATAGAAATGCCACGTGTTGTCCATTTAGTGGGGGCAGTTGGATGGACTCTGCATATAACAACATATATGGGAGGGCATTTTGCCATTGTTTTAGAAAAATATCTGCAATTCTATATTCGTATAAAAGATACTGATCTGAATAGAGGTAAAATACAAACTTTCAGCCATGATTTCAGTTTCCAGATGTTCCTTTCAAAACCGATACGATATTGATCAATTTTAATAACTATCAATTTCACATTATATACACAGTAGTTTACAAGGTAACATGAGAATTGAAGAGAAAAGTATACTCCCAGAACTAATTCTACTGATGCCTGAATAAGAGCAGAAGCAAGGAAATCAGATTCAGAGGAATGGGTTCAAAACTGCACTCTTCCTCTTATAAAGCAGCTACTGCACTTGAAGTTGCATGAGAATGATGGACATGGTTGGTTAAAGATCTCCACAAAGTCCCTTCATGATCAGATCCTTCTTCCCTCTCGTTCTCCTCTAATGATCTACCCATGGTTTCACGAGTGAAGAAGAAGGTCAATATCATCCCAGCCAAAGATATTACACCAAGAAGCACCAATGTTATAGTCATTCCAATCCCCTTATGATACCCAGATTCCACTGGCTTATTCTTATCTTGTGAAGCCCATAAAAACCCTACTGACCCTATGATTGCTCCGACCTTACCGGCGGCACCGGATATTCCGTGACACGTCGACCGGAACCTCGCCGGAAAGAGCTCAGCAGGAACAATGAAGGTGGTGGTATTTGGACCAAAGTTGCAGAAGAAGAAAATGAGGCAAAAGAGGACCAAGAAAACTGCATTGCGACGATCATTCCAGCATTTATAGTAAGGAATCCCAACTGCAAATAAGCAGAGAGAAACACCTAAGAAACCCATCATTTGTATTTTGACTCTACCAACACGATCGATGAAGACAACTGTGGCCCAATATCCTGGAATCGTAGAGCAAACAGCGATGATAGCTTGAAACTTTGCAACACTATAAGCTTGTTTGTAGGCATTGACCGAACCCGTTTTGGGGAGATAGGGGCGGTAAATTTTAGACTGGAAAAGGTTGCTACAGTAGAAAACAACATCTAACAGGAACCATGAGATGGCACAAGCAAATAGATCTCGACCATGGCGTTTCAAGAACAACTTTGAGAAAAGGCCATAGGTTGATGGGTCTGGTAGAACCAGATCATTCTCTTCTTTGATCTCTTCCGCAGGAATTTCCAAAACCTTTTCCATATCTTTGACAGCTTGACAAATATTTTGCTCCACCAAAGCTGTATATCTACAAAACAAGCAACCAACAATACAATAAAGATCGCTTGCCCAAAAAAAAAAAATACAATAAAGACCACCCCCATGGCCCAAGCCCAGTCCAGCATCTACTTTGACTTTGTATTTTAATTTGACGAGACTATTGTTTTGGGTTCTTTTGTAGTTTTGACCGGACCAGACTTTACCGGTTGAACCAGATTTGACCAAAACTAATATCTTCTTGGGAGATATTCCATCAGGTTTGCATGGGAGGAATGCTGCTCCAAGCAGTCCACATCTGGACCTTTCAATATTCATTAACTTAATCTGGACTCTTCACATTAAAGGTCCAGATTTAATGTAGACCCAACTTTGAATCCTTGCCGTGGACTGCTTGGAGCAACGCTGCTCCCAAGCATTTTCCTATTCCATCAGAGCATAGGTCTATATTCCCTTCACATTTTTTCTATCAAATGTTGGGGTTGGGGCCGGTATACAGGTCAATATCAGGCCTTTTGTGATGGTGGGGGCATGGGGGAACAACCCACCTGAGTGGAGAGGATCTAAAGCCACTTCCAAGTGCTTATAAGATGAAATAGATGTGAGATCCTAATAGGTCCCACGTAAACTTCTCTTAATATACGGTAGAGAAGTGTGATGAGAGCACATAATTAAGATAGAGATATATGAGCTTGAACCATTTATATGTCAATACTGACGCACATGGTTCTCCCCAAAACTAATAGAAAAAGATCTAGAATTGAACCAATTATATGTTAAAGTTGACCAAAACATATATCTTCTAGAGAGATGGGGCACCAGTTTGGATCTGAATCCTTTATTTATTATAGTAGAGGTTTATGCTTCTTTCACATTTTTCTGTTATACATTAAAGTGGAGCCCACCTCTTAATACTAAATAAAGGTAAGACCCACAGTGGTCCCTCTTAATAGATATACTAGAGAAACGGGGTAAAGCAAATACCTCTGCCATGATGAGTAGAAAATGCAGACTCCAACTAGTTATATGTTAATTGAAGTAAGAAAAAGAAGAAGAAAAAACTAGTTACAGTGTTAATGTTAATCCGCGCGGTTAATCACTAAATCACAAAGGTACCGTTAATATGGAATCGGGGACAATGGCAGAGGGAAAATCGAACGGCTAAAGAGAGACATCTCAACCGGAAGCCCAAAAGACAACCCACCCCCCCCCCCCGTGGTGGGGGGGCTAATTTTTCTCACCCCCCCCCCCCCCCCCGGTCCGTTTTTTTTTTTTTTTTTTTTCCCCCTCCCCCCCCCCCCCCTACCTGGCAGTTTCGGGCATCATCATCCGCCAATAGTAAGTCATCACTGCAGGAATGGCTCCTAGCATAAGAATAAGGCGCCACGCTAGATCCGCCGCTTCCGGAGTCGGTCTTTTCGGGTCGGGAAAACCGGAAGCCCTATCGAAGATGGCGCAGACGGCCATGGTGACGGCGGAGCTGGTAAGGATCCCAAGCCCTTGCATAGAGAATACGGCGGCAATAAAAGCTCCACGTGTCTGCTTACTGGCGAACTCCGACATAATGGTGGCGGAGAGAGGATAATCGCCACCGATTCCAACACCGAGCCAGAATCGGAAGAAACAGAGACTGGTAAGAACGCACTTCCTGGTACGGCAAATCGAAAAGCCACAACCCAGGGAGCTGAAAATCATGAGTAAAAGGGCCAGACCGTAAACCCGCTTCCGGCCCACCCGGTCACCTAACCGGCCGAAAACGAGTTGACCGATAACGGTGCCGAGGAGGGGGATGGAAACCATTACTGAAACGATAGAAGGAGGAGTGTCGCCGGAGTTGATAGTGCCTGGTTTAGAATAGTAGACGTGTCCGATGAGTATCATGACCGGAGAAATGCAGAAGAGGTCGTAAGCGTCGGTGAAGAGACCCATGCCGGCGATGATGATGGCTTTGAAGTGGTAATACTGTGTTTTCGCCATGTCCAGCGCCGACAACACCTTCAAACCCATCTTCTTCTTCTTCTTCTGCTTCTTTTTCCGGCGTTCTTCAATTCCTCGAGTGTGACCTCCACCACCGTGAAGCTGTGAAAGAGCAAGACAATGGCTATGAGATTGAGAGCATATAAGTTTGACGTTGGTGGTTTTGAATCTGAATATAATAATACATCGAAGGGTATAATCGTCATTATATCATTGGTGGTCAGTCAACTACGCTCTTTCGCTGCTGTGATGAGGAAATTGAAAATGACTCTCTGTGTGGGACCCATGTTAGAATACTGGTTTTTATTCTTTTAAGTCCAGAGCAACTATTTTTTTTAATTTTTGGTAGAAGTCCAAAGTCCACAGCAACTACTTAAAAAATTGATTGCTCATCCCCTTCTCATTTTGTTTTTTTTTTGGAAGAAGTCCACAGCAATACTTACAAAATTGATTGCTCATCACTTCTCATTCTTTTTAATAGGAAAATAATCCCCTTTTTATTTGGATAATATTAAGTGGGTTCATGTAGACCTCTCATTTATTTTGTAATCAATAGAAGTAGGTTTTACTTTTATTGTGTATTGACGAAGTCCGAAGAGTCTGAGGAGAGCACAAACCTTATGTTCAATTGATTTATATTCTACAACATTGAAAATTCGTTTTTATTTTTATTTTTTATTTTTGAAAACAATGATAATCATTTAAAATAAATAATATCATGAGACGCATCCAATGCCCTCATCAGAAAAAGATGCATTATGCTCCATAGAAAATCCTCAAGGTGAATAAAACCACGGTTACCAAACAATCTACTAATTTTCGCAAACTAAAGAAACCAATTACAATGGAAGAGAGTTACATATTTATACAAAAAAAAACCCTAAATCGACATATAATTAACATTGTCTGTCCATATCTCAGGATAATCTGGATTATTAAATGAAGAATTTTCATGTAAATCAGGTATACAACAATAAATTTCGCTCAGTGTTAACTAGGCAAAGGCCAAGCTTACGAGGCCTTTGCTTGCTTCATTCTATGTGGAGGACTGTCACCCCCACAGTCACACAAAATCTAGCCCACATACGTATACATAAGCAAAGTAAAAAAAAAATCGGTGAAACTAAGCAAGTAAAATTAAATTCCTCAAAAATGCAATTGGTAAAGTGAAAATATAATGCTTGAGGGAATTAATTAGGTTGGACTTCTAAGTTCTAAGTTCAACTTTGTTGTGCCGACGAAATGAATAAAAAAGCCGAAGCTGACTTGCCACCAACCTACGAGCCAACCATCTGATACCGTAGTCCTTCAAGTTGATGTGAATCATGTGATCAATCGGAATTTACTTAAAAAGTTAAAAGTTAAAACCATGTTTCATGACTTCATCCTTAGCCGAAAAAAAACAGAACATTTCATTTTCATTATTTTATTTATTTTCTGTTTTCAAACTGCTTTTAAAACGCATCGAGAATGTCGAGATGTCCCAAACGGGTCACCCGCATGGTCCGAATCAGCTCTCCATCAAGTTGAAAACAACTTTGTTTCGCAAAGGATTTCGAACTATACTGTAAGTGGGTGGGACCTACATGAGATGTAATGAAATTTTTATTTTTTTAGTATTTACAAATAAACCCCACCACCATGTATGGTTTAAAAGCGTAAAAGGAGTTCTCCCGCGATGAGGTGATCCAAACTCACCTTGTATCTAGTATATCGTTCTAATTAATGCATTTTAGTACAATTCAATAGAGAAATGTATTAAAATATATCATATCGGTTGTGTCAAATATAGATATGTATCGACTAGTATCGTATGAAAAATACTTTAAACCTTGCTCACGTTACTTACTCTTTCTTTGAAGTTTCCATACTCTTCCTCCCCATTCTCAAGTCTCATTCCTTAACGGTCTAATGTGTTTCTTCAGTAGTGTCATATCCAAATCTGGGTCAATGATTCTCTCTGCTAAGACTAAAACCCATAAAACCAATATATATATATATATATATATATATATATATATATATATATATATATATATATATATATATATATATATATAGTTTGATTTTTATTGGTCAAGATTCCACATAGAGCTTGGATTCTGAAAATCTATTACTTTATAACTAGCCTTTCGCTTCTCATCCTGATATTCTTGTTGACCAAATCCTTTCAACCCAAAAAAAAATTCTACTAAAAATTAGTCCCTCACCTCATTCTTCTACCAAATTCCAATTAAATACTGTTTTACACCTCAAGTTATCATTTTCTTTAAATTTTCTATACAAATGCTACCCACTAGCCACATTATTTTTCAATACATTTTCCTTGGTTTTTGTTTAAGCTATGAAACCAAGACTTTACAGGAGATGTAAACATGATAACTTGCAAATCCAAAGATGTATGTAATTTTTTCATAAAATAAATGGAGGAAAATAAAATATTACCAGGTCATGCGCTTAGACATTGAACATTTACCACGGCAAAGCAATCATTCCCACACACTCTAAGGTAACCTGATTTAATCACTCAAACAAAAACCAAAATCAGAAAGATATTTTTTTTACTCTTTTAAGATTAAAAAAAAAAACCTGATTAATTATTCATCTATTGTTACAGAAATTCTAACAATTAGGAAGGGGACACAAGAATTACAAGAAGAAGATAATCAATCAGCTGAGAATGAAAAGAGAACAAAGTTAGTCCACTACAATGCAAATGACACATACAATTAAAACTATATATCTATACGGTTGAGGGAAGAGTCAGTCACCCTTATTATGCACCAGGTACTTTGTATTTCATCACTACGGCTTCAAGGATTCCATCTGGCCTGAAGTCAGGTGAAAACAATCTTGGGTCCACCGGTCCTGGCAATCTGAACGAGACTGTGAAGGGTCCAGGAGGGCAAAGGTGCTGGGTCTTCATCTGAAATAAACGCGAATGTCTAAGGACAGATCTTTCACCTGTTGCTATCACCCCTCTGATATGAACCTTCCCGTTGTGTTCGATCTCACAACTAAACTGACCTGCTCAGAAACATCCACTGTATGAATGAGGGCACAAAATAAAATGTCATAGATTTCCAAGCACTAACTATAATCATCCAGAGAGAACAGGGGTGATAAGTCACAGAAGAAGACACTCAGTGAAGCCTATACAAGACCAGAAGAAACCATCTCATGTGTTATTTTCATTTATAAAAGATACAACACTAAGTGCATAAGAATCACCATGTACACACAATACTACCCTTTCAAGGTTTTCACCTAACCTTGTAACGTTATGGTCTACTAAAAGGTTTTAGAATATCACACCTTGATACTGTCAACATACTATCCAATTAGCAACAGGATGGAAATGGTTTGATTAATTCAAAACCACTATGTGAAAAAAGTGAGTAAGGGATATTGAGAGTCAGACTAATAATCCCAGTTAAACATCTTTCAACAGATGGTGCAACTTCAAGAATCACTTAAAGAAGTTTGCTTTTTTTTTTTCATGATCAGAAAATTCAGAAAGAACAAGAGGAAATTTTACTAAATTTACCCACCATTAAGATTTGTAAATGTAATATATGCAGTATGCATAACAAGGTATTTGTCAACATCACTTTTTATGCTATGAACATTTTCTTTTTGCTAATTTTTGGCTGAACACCAATATTTACTCCATGTTTTAATAGATATAAACCAAACTCCTGCTCATCTTATTCGCTTTACCAAAGGTTTGAATATTTCCCTAGATATGCCACAATGCATTCAAGTCCAGACTATCCCATTGCCTCCTACATTAGTCAAAAGCCAATTTATTCCCTTCAGCCCATTTGAGATCTATCCATTCTTATTGTATCAAATATAATTTTGTCTTGATATTTGGAAACAGCAATGCTGATTAAATACCAAGCTGGGTTTTGTATAATCATTTTTTCCCTACACATTAAGGCATATACCAAGCTTAGAAAGAACACCCCATGCTCAAGAAGAGAATAAACCACCCTAAAATGCATTTTTATTGTCCATCTTCACCACCATCAGTACCCCCCTCTCTATTAGATCTTTGCCAAACTTATTTTGGCAATTTCATAAGAAGAAAAGTATATAGAAAAATACTTTTTATGCTCCCTCCAAATAATTAACATAATATACAAAGGGATGGGGTGATCCATTAATCCAATCTTGTTGGATTCTGTACATGAATAACCTATAAAATGGCAGCACAATCATGCAACAAACAAGCTTTGACCATCCGTAGATCTCCACAATCTTGTTACATATCCGTTGATATCTTTTTCTTTGCTTGAATCACCATAACCATATGGGGATCCAATAAGCAACAGATTTTCTATGTAAAATAACTTCCAACAGCAGCAAACGCTAAGCCGTTGCATGGGGCTGCTGATTCCTATGTGATACGAGGAAGTTCTTCAAGTTTTGTAGATGAGGACCATATACTCTCCACTCTCCAAGGTTTACAACCATCAGAACAGTTTTAGTCAGGTGATGGTGTACTATTTAACAGTTAGAGGGACCGATCAGTCTAAGGACAACCAGATAAGAAAGGATCTATGTGTGCCTTTTGCAGACCAGAGATTACCCTACTTTTTTGTTACCAGGTGTGTGGGGTAAAACAGATGACCTACCTTTTAATTATGTAATTTATAATGAAATACGTAACTTATAGGCCTATAGGTGACATCAAGAAGCAACATTTGAGACCTGACTCAGATCAGCTTGAATATCAGTCAACTGGATAACACTGGTAACATATCAAAAGACCTTGGAGGAAAGGAAAGAATGCATCAAGCCTGCTAGCAATCTTTGTAAAGAACAAATAACTGTCAATTTCATATGAGATGTACATTATGAAATGTGAAAGAGCAGTTCTGAGGCAAAAGTCAGACAACACAGAAACTCCATCAGGATATTCCTGTTTCTCTACTGATGAAATTGCCAAAGCCTAATCCAAGGCATCAAGGACAATCAGCAGATCTAAATCGAAGGGAAGAACTAAACCAAGAAAAATGAGGGGGGGGGGGGGGGGGAAGAGAGACAACCCAAAAGGAATCGTCCGAAGAAATGTCAAGACCCAAACGTAAATTTATTTCTCCCATTAGAAAACAGAAACACTTGACTACTTTGAACAACGCTTTTCTCTTAGTTGTTTGTTTTATTCTTTTCTTTTTGGAATTAGGGGCAAGGGGTTTGGTCAACTCTCAAAAATGTCAAGAATTCAAGACACAGTTCCTAACATTTCGAGAAATAAAATGTGCAAAACAAAGAAAAACAACACAAGCCTAAACAGGGGAGTTCTGAGTTTCAAAAAGTTCACCTAAACAACTTTAGCTACGCAATATACAAAGTCATTAGAGAAAAGATGTTTGATCAGTCAACAGCACTAATCCTGTTACTTATGATGTGTTGCCCAATGCTGCCAGGTCCTGCAGGGTGCGCCTGGTTCAATCGCTAGCTCCACTAGTCAGGCCACTTGAACATATATAATTACATCTTAATTAAACAACAATGCATATGTATGAAAACAAGGTGTAAACTCATGCATTAAACCATGGCAAAGAGCAGGGAAACAAAAACCTACCTTGATCCCTTTTGACACCAGGCAGAGCGACTCTAAAAAGATATGCATCCTTACTCATTCCTATGTCAACAAGACCAACAGGTGGCCCAGCTCTCCCTTCTTTCGCAGTTCCTGTTAAAATGATAGAGAAATTTGAGGTCCATTGTTCCAACTTGAGGGTCGAGGAAAGTGACACCATTGAAGGCACACCCAATTCACAGGTACTTAGTGAAAAGTTTCCTTCAATTGGATGGGCTTGTATTGGTGCAGGACAAAGTTGAGGCGGTGTTTCCATTAGAAAGGGATCAGTACGGCTCCTTTTCTTCATTCCAACTTGATGCTTTGCAGTGGCACTAGCATTTCCACTGAGAGCCCCTTTTATTTCTGTTTCCTTACTCATCTTGTCTTTGTCACTTTCTTCTTTCTCAGTCCGGTAACCATGGGTGTATAATTGGATTTCTCCTATATTGATCTTAATATCATACATTCCAGTTAAATGCTTGAACTTTTCCAGATCCTCTAATTTAATGTATGAAGTATCAGGAATGTCAATCAGAATGATTCCATTAACCTTATGGCTACCTCTGTACCTTGTTTGCTTATGAAGATTTAGAGGGAAGAAACTTGTAAATTGCTGAGTATTATCAAGCAACACAGACCCCAGAGAAGATAATTTACCCTTGAAGTACATGTATAGTGGATGCAGTTTTAATACTGCACTTGGGTGCGCATGCCGCAAAATATAGTAGTATAAATTTTCTATTTGAGGAAGACTAACAAATGAAGAGCCCAAATCATTTAAGCTGTACGGGTGCAGACCTTCAGCCATCCTTTGGGCGGCTGACCGCCTTGGAATATCAGTTTTGACATCAGGACCCAAAAAGATTCCCATTATGAAGTTGATCAAAAATATCTGGTCATTGAAGGATGCTTCGACCAGCTGTCTGGGAGGGTCATTATTGTCCTGTTTATCCATCTCTCCATCTCCTGATTCAGCTTCTTTATCCATGCTTGATTCACCTGTTTCAGGAAGTGAGAACAAATTAGAATCATGTCCAGTAGATGGCAAATCCTTGTGAAGCAGATAATTGAGCATAGTAGAGACAACCACAAAACCGCATGTGCCATGGTAGCCAGATCCTAGCGTGGTATCATGCTAAACAGTGCCAACCCAAGCGGGTAAAGCTCTTGACCTCAAAACCAACCTGGCCGGTCAAGCCTGTAGCACCAGTTATGGCTCTATATGAGACCAGCAAGATAGTCAACTACAAAGCCTACTTCAGAGGATCATTCATCTTTAAGTGAAAAATAAGAAATACTTTCTCGAGGACAAATGAAGATAAGGCAACAAGTTTTTCAAATCATAAGAGGAAACGCTACAATGCAGCAATCTGAAGGAACAACATAAGTGGAAAGAAACAGTTACAGGGCAAATTTACTGCCACCTAGTTTTAGTAAGGCCAAGTAACAAACCTGATTCTCTGCAAGAATAACATCATCTTGGAACCACCCAGTAAGATATATAATGAAGAGTAGCAGTCATGACATGCTCACAACATGGTTCAAGGACCATGGATACTATAGTAAACAAACTTCATTCTTGACCCTTGTTGTGCTGTTTGTGCTTTTAATATATTATTTATTCATCCAAAAAAAAACTTCATTCTTGAACCTTGACTAGCCTGCATGACGAAAAACATATTCAATCCAAAACACAAGATCCATGGAGAAGCAAATCCTAAAAGCCAAAGTGAAAAAGGCATGATATAACCAGGAAATGATAATTGATCACCTTTCAAAGCATACGGTATGTACTGCAACTCATATGGCTAAGAAATACTGCACTAGGAAAGTGCCTTGTACTGGACGTATGGTAACTCACCAAGCACATGTAACAAATCAGAACCTTGCACAATTGACAGCAATAAAGATTTTGACTTATTTCACTGCCAACACATAATTTTAATATTTTGTACCATTCAATCTCTAAGGAGCAATATCAGAACAAGGAGAAAAACTAGATGCTGGCTCAGGAGCATAGTCAATGTATTGCCCTCAACAAGAAAATATTTCATGAAGAAAGCATCAAAGGCACCACTTACCACCACTAGCAAGGTTTGATAGCCTAATGGAATGAAGCCTTTGTCCAATCACTGCTCAAGTCAGAAGGTCGTGGATTCAAACATTGGTACTGCATAAGTGCTGCTTGCACTATGGGGGCCAGGATCTCCACCATGCAGCACCTTTTCAGTTTTTTAAAATAGAAAAACCACCATTTATCACCCAGTTTGAGAGTAACTGTGAAAAACCCTTCTGAATGTATTTACATCTCTGACATCAATGACATGTTACATAACAAGCCAGTCCAACTTAGAAGAAATAAAAGTAACACCAGTGGTGGTGTGAAGGCTTAGGTCAAGCGATTTAGATGGCTTATCATTACAACTAGTCTTCATAAATAACACTCAGAAATAAAAGAAGTTTATCCTTTATAAATAATCCACACTTTCCAGTCCATTCAGCATACTATAGACAACACTGGCTGCAGGATCACCCCAACATCAACAAGCTTTCATTTGCGCTCATTTTTATTGAATCAATTACTGCGATGAATATCAAGACAAAGTTCCTTTACCAAAGCAAATTGTGACTCACCAACATTTAAGCATGTCTTCTGCTCTAAGTCAAAACTTAGATGACATTCCAAAAACCTGACGACCAAAGAAACACACTTCGCCTCTAGCAATCAACAATCTAACCCTCCTGCAACAACACCATGTAAATCACCAAGAAAGAGAGAGGAAACTAAAAGGAAAGGTCTCATCATTTTGGATGCACCACTAACAGGATTGGCATAAGAAAATGGATGAAATTTCCACAGTAAAGCCTCACTGCCTAAATCGAAATCTGAAACATGAAGTTGGTAAATTGCATGAAATTATTATAAATATCACTTTTTTACCCTATTCACATATTACTAGTAGAGATGTCATGGGTACCTTCCATAACACTGAAATACACATTATACCTGTTGGATACATGTGTCTGTCTAAAGCATGGATGGATTGGCCCAGAACAGTTTGTAATTGAACATTTATGCTCTTTGCTTTTAACTCATTGATATTCATCATTATGCTATTGTGAGCAAAAGTGTTTCCATGTCTTCAATATATTGGTAGTCATGACCAAGGTTTGGGTGCACAACCTGATTATAGCATCCAGCACGCCTAACCACAATGGGGGTCAGGTACAAATGTGAATACACATAGGTGTGGGTACAGCCGAAGAATATAACTTTGTTTGTTCCTACACGTACTATGCCAGTTTTGATTGAGGAAGAAACGTGTTACCTTGGCCTTAGACTTGAGGGGACATCTGTCACTAATCACTATGGTACTAACACTTATTCTCTGGATTATCAATGAAGAGGTTCAAGGGAATCTAGGCTGATATTCCGGGAAAAAGAATATGTACTACAAGTGATAGTGACACCAGCCATAGTATCCAATATCCGGTGTGAGAAATATTTGAGATGGATCCAAATGCAAAATTAAATGGTAAAAATGAAGCCAACGGATTGAAAGGTCATCTTACACTAAGTTTTGTGCATTTCAGCTTCCTAATTGGGTCTTAAATGGACCTTAAGGGGTTAACAACAATCAATTACGTGTCACAGGGTCTATTTTGTACATATACAAAAATGAAGGGTAATTTTCATTTGGACCCCTTGAGATTTGACCTAAGTCACTTTTAACCCAAAAAAGTTGACGGTTTGCTGCGTTTCCATTTTCCTCCCCTGCGGTATAAAAAGGAACCAATTAAGGACAAATTGGTTTTTTTATGACCAAAATACCCTTAGATATTTTTTATATATATATATATATATATAATTTATTTTATTTTATTTTATTTTATTTTTTCGGCTGACCGTCAGATTAGCATTGCATATATAGATTTCGATCTGACGATCCCAATAAAAAAACTGAGGTATACCTACAATTATAATTTTCTTTTTATATTAAGGGGTTTTCATATTCTAAATTTACATAATCAAACCCTTCTCTCTATTTTTTATTTATTTTATTTGTTTACCTTCTCTACTTTTCTATCTTTGACATCTAGACTTCTTGATCTGCTACTTCTCATGGTGACTATGAGGTCTTACAGTTTGAGCAAGTTTGCTCACTAAAGATAGCCAAAGGAAAGAAGGAGATGAAGTAAAAGTTGGTATTACTGGATGGTTGGGAGAAATAAGGAGTGGGTTTTTGAGTTGAAGATCGAAGCTTTTTACTTGTATTGTTCTTATTTCAATTACCTTTTTTTCCGCTCCTTCTGGTCTGTTCAATTTGAGATGGGAAGGAATTTTTTGTGCTCAAAATCATCGATTGAATAGAACAAGGGTGTAAAAGAAGTTACTACTAAACAAGATTTTGTAAAAGAGCTTAACTCATCAATCTCATGTGACAGAGTTGATTCTTTGGAAGTTCTTGACACTCTGTCTATGCTCTGGTTCTTGACGGAGTTGCACACAAATCTAATTCACAGCAACCTAAGTGAAAAGTCGTTGAATCGGCCACCTAGAGTTTCAAAACTCCAAACTGTAGTCGGATCACATAGATTTGGTCGCAAATTGACATCAAACCACCTACTCAACTCCGGTACCCCTTAGGATTGGCTGATTTTAACCCCAATTGATAGACTTGGTTTGGAATGAATGATTCCAATATTTGAAATCACTAAAGAAATGCAGGATACACATCCTTTACTTCTCCCATGAAAGACTTGCAGGAAGATAGAAAGAAAACGGACAGATCTGCGAATGAGTTCCAATGACAACACTTCTTCAGTCAAGGTTTGATGCTGTAAATTTAGAATCTAAAAAAACCCTTGAATGTATTGAAAAGAAAGTTATAATTACTAGTATACCTCAATTTTCTTATTACAATCGTTAGATCAAAATCTATATATGTGATGCTAATCTAATGGTCAGCCGTACAATTGTATTAAAAAAAATTAAAAATAAATAAGGGTATTTTGGTCAATAAAAAAAAGGATCTATCATTAATTAGTTCTTTTTTCATACCATGGCATATGCAAACCATCAATTTTTTTGGGTTAAAAGTGACTTAGGTTAAATCTCAGGAGGTCCAAATGAAAGATCCTATATGTAATTAAGTAAAGTTGCATGGAAAAGAACTAGATACGCACAGGGAGGAATTCAGCAAAGAGGAAGAGCGGCTGGCAATAGGGAGCTGGAGCATTTTCGAAGCATTCTTCTAATTCTCTATTGGGTTTTGTGTTTTCTATTTCTTTGTGTACTAGTTGAACTCTTTAATGGCTGCATTTATTTCTCTGTATTTGAACTTTAATATGAGCTAGTTTTTTATTTTGTCAAGATGATAAGACTACCCAAACCTGTGATTTGAGCTGTGATTATTCAGTTTGTAGTAACTTTGTTATAACACAGTTTATTATCAGTGTTTTAAACATGCATGTTTTTGAGTAAATTTCATTTATCGATTGGCCATCCTTGAGTGAATGTTGTGGTTTAACTGGAAAGTTAAGTGGAGCTAGATCAATGTTGAATAACATGTGTTAGCTTGATCCTTATGTGAATTTAGCTAATTAGTTGGAAGGATGGGGATTTTCATTTGTCTCATGTAACCACCATTGGAACCCAATCGTAATTCACCTCCTCAATTCAATTCCCCATAGGAATATGATGATTTTAAACTAGGATGTTAATACATAAGTGGATCAAAAGATGCTTGTAGACAATGTTGTTTTAGGTTCTCTGATAAGCCTTGCACTGTAGCTTTGTTGTAGCATTCACAACCCAAATTTAAGGGAGGGGAAATTGATTCCCAACATTCTTACCACTTATTATAGTTCTTTTTATTGCGTGCTCTTAGGACCTCTTGTTTAATTCGTCTGTCTTTCGTTTAATTCGTTCGTTAATCAAAGTAATTTGTCATTCTTGTTTAAATTAGTATCTCTTTTACATTGAGATTCAAGGATAATATCTCTGTGGGATCGATACTCTACTTATTCTTTACTACTTGATTGTGACACATGCACTTACATAGCATTTTTAGACACAAGCAAACACTACCCCATTGCTACCCTAATACATTTGACTTCCCACTGTTCTCCTAGTTCCCTCATATGATTTCTTGTAAATTGGATGTTTTCCCTAGCCTAATATATAGATTTAACAATTCTATGATTCATGCAAACCAAACAATTCATTTCCATAGTTCTCCTAGTTTCTCCATATGTCTACTTCACACTGTTCTCCTTGTTCAACCCTAAAACTGAGTCATCTTTTGACAAGAATTAGTAAATCTAATACCTAACCTCAACAATACCATCAAACCCTAACACAAAGTAGACCAAAACCCCTAAATTTAAGCTAGCCATACTAGCTTGTACATAGAAGGTCCTGGATTTTGGCTTCTAGTTGGTCTACTTCCAATCAAGAACTACATCAGCCAGTCCCTCTCGCAATTAGTTGTTAACTTTATTATTCTGTTTTATTCATTTTCTAGTTAAGCTACATCTTTTTTCCTATTTTGACCAAATTTCTAGTTTCTGCTTTCTTGCTGCACAAGGGCATACTTTCCATATTTGATTGTAATTTGTTTATTATAGTAAGGGGGATTGCTAGAGTATCAATTCCTAAGCTCTGGCAGTCTATCCCGTCTTCGTCCCTAAATCTATTCTCTTTTGCTCAGTTCTCTTATTCTTCTTCACTGATCCTTACATGGTAACATTGTTTTGGAGCTAGGAAAAATAAGGGAAAGAAGAAAAAATAAAAGTCTAATGATGGAGGTCCCTGCATATCTTCAACCTAAAAAAAAAAAAAACACACAACAAAACAAAACAAAACAAAAAAAGAGAGAAGCCTCTCTTGTTTTGATGGAAAAAGAAAAACCCGGTTACTGGGGTTGAATCACACTGGTTTCTGTGATTTTTACTTGCGCTGTTTTATCTTTGATGGATTTGCAAGTGATACGCCTATCGCATGGAACTGCCCACATGAATGAAATGGTTCAAAGATCCGGATTTGCTGAACATGAATTCCTGGTTTCCTCTGGTTTCTAAATAGATCTCTGCTTAATTCACAAAAGCGTCAAATTTGGAAAAACATTGGCTTTTTATCAAAACCCAAAATTGACCCCATAGGCCCATACACAAATTAGGATACGATAACTAATCGAATCAAAAGGAAGATAAATTTCATACCTTCTCCATATGGTTGTTGTCAATCTCTTGATCTCTAAGCCTCAATCAAGCGCCTAAGGCTTTTTGCCCTAGATCCTCCACAGCTTTTCCCTCTCTTACATTCAGTGGGAAATAAAACACACATACATGAGAGTGTGGCTGTGAGGCCCCAGGATAGAATATATATAATACTCTCCTAACCCTAACCACTCCCATAATGAGAAAGGTCAGTAATACCCCTAGCCAAAACCCTGAGTGAATATGAACCTAAATAATGGGCAAATGTTAGTTAAGCCCAAAAACCCAACAAGAAGATTTTTAAATCTACTTTCCAGGTAGTGATTTGTTTCAGGAATTCAGCAAGGGTTGAAGAAGATTTCAGCAAGATAGTAATTTTTGCTGGGTATGCGATTTCCACAATATAAGGTTTCCCGATTACCGCCTTCTCCTCGCCCTGGATCTGAGTTGAAAGTGGGTGGGTACTCAGTCTCTCAAGTCTCAAATGATTTTTCAAGGTAGAAAACTTTCTCTTCAAATTCTCAGTACCCTCAGTCTCTCAACTGATTATTCGAGGAAGAAAACTTTCTCGTTAAATTCTCAATACGCTCAATCTCTCAATTGATTTTTTCGAGGAAGAGAACTTTCCATTCATATTCTCAATACACCCAGTCTTTGAATTTATTTTTTAGGAAGAAAACTCTCTTAAATTCTCAACACAATAAGTGCTTTCCATAATGCTCTACTCTTTATTTTTAAATTCCATAGTTGTCCCTCCCTTTGTGCCTAATTCCATCATATACATAGTGTTATTGCCAACTCTGTCCCAACCATGGTGGGAGATCTCGTGAGATATCTCGGTTTTTTCAAAAACCGAGACGAGATCAAGGTCGAGATCTGCGAAATGGGATATCTCACTCAAGATCTCGCCATATCTCGCCCCAAATCTTGCCATATCTCGCTGGAACTCTCAAATTGTGCCCCATTTTTTGCGGATTTCAGCCAAATTTTCACTTGCAACTACTCTTAACACATCTACAACATCAAAAGAAGCTCAATCATCCTCTACTTGTCTTATGAACTTATGCGTTAATGACTTATATAGAACTTATAATAGTTGTATACTTTTATCATTCTATTCTCGAAAGTCAATATTGTAATACTCATATGGATGGAATCTTGATGACATTTAAGTTATTTGATGTATTAGATACACTTGATTTTCATTTATATGCTTTAATGGTTTTATATTACATGTTATATAACCTTGAATTCTTTAATCCTACAGCATTTCGGTTTCACACTATGGGTAGACTTAGAAATCATACTTAGGGCTGTTTTCTCACAAATCCAAGGCCACTAGTGTGTGTTCAAAAGGCCTTAAATATGCTAAATACCAAGTTTTAGCCCAACTGGGACCCTAAAACCCACCGAGATGGGCTACCAAGTTGATGCCCAAAAAATAGCATATCTCGACCGAGATCTCGCTGAGATGGTCAAGATCTCAGTTTTTCATGGTAGCGAGATCTCACTCGAGAGCGAGATCTTCTATCCCAACACAATTACTAATGCCCTACATATATCCCTTGTTTACCAATGGCCACTTGAGAATTTCTTGCAATTCACTAAACTGCCATTTCCCTTTCATCCTTGGATCCCTGTGGATTCATTGGGTACATAAGCACTCTGAGTAGGTTTTGGATTCTCATATTGCATTATTTGGTATATTTGTTTGGGTTGTCGCTCACGTATTGTCATAATTTACATAATTGGCATTGGTCTGTATGTTTGCAAATTTATTGCTTTGGTGGTACCTAGTTTGGGATTTGAAATTTTTTGAAGATTGATAATTTCATGGAGACTACATGACTACAACGAGGGGGAAGGTTGGAAATTCTTATTATTAGAATTTCATTTGCTAGCTTGAGTTTTTTTTTTTTTTTTTTTTTTTTTCCTTTGAGGAGGGGGGAGCCACTTGAGAATATTTGCAAATACTCTTAAGTATTGGTTTTTGTTCCTTTTCTTTTTTTTTTTTTTTTTTTTTTTTTTTGGGGGGGGGGGGGGGATACTCATACTTTGAAATGCTGATTAATGGTAATTATTTGTTTTGAAATGTTGGTTATTGATCATAATTCGTCCACACACAAGGGAGAGATTGAAGATTATTGTCATAAAATGCTTGTGTCCTCCACAAACAACTTTATCTATAAAGATGACATTCACCAAGAAACAATATTTATTTGGTTTACAACATGATATGCATGGTCCCCATCAACCCATCAGTTGATCACTTAAGTAACATGACCCACCCTCAATAGTTTCTTATTAGGGTTGTCTTAGCCTCCATGCATATGCGAGGTCTTTTAATGTGTTTCCAGTCATTGAATCACCTCGAAGATTGGAAGTCTATTTCGATCAAGCTACCTAATTAGCTATTTGTTAGGCGTTGTCTCATTTTGGAGTGGATTTTTTTTGGGATGAATAAATAATTAGATTAAAACAACAACGCCAAAATACGAAGTGGGAGAGCGGAGGCATAGTCTAAGGAGAGGGAGGCCTTAAAGGGAAGGTGAGACTCCAAGAACTAACAATCAGCCTATTCCTGAAAGAGTCAGTCACCGGGGGATGGGGTAAGTCTAGATGAGACCTCAAAACAAATGGTCTTCCAAATCAAGTCAAGAGATCGAGATTTGGAGGTCCAACACCAAAGATTTCGCTCCCAAGGCATAATTGACAAGTAAAACAAGTAAATTATGCAATAATGGATGAAGACATGTAATATTAAATAAATACTGAATAGGTAGTTAAAAACTAAAAGTTTCACTTCCAACATAGCCAAGTCTTCCACAGTAAGCAGCCATCAATCTCTTAGCAGTGATATGGCAACCCCGATAGTACTAAGTGATGATGTAGCAATAATTCAAAATCTAAGCTTGCCTCACTTCTTTGGGTCCAAACCAACAAGGTTGATGACATTCATTTAAAATTCCGAACAAAGGGTTGAGACACTCCCTATTTATTATGAGTTTTGTACCATTTCAGCGATATGGTACAAAGTGTAACCAAAATCTTGGTAAGATTATGGTCAAGTTTACCAATATTACTTGGAATAGAGACATATTTGAACTGGATTGAGATCTTTTTACTGAGATCTCAGGAAGTTCAGAACTATGGATAACGACTATAACATCTACTCAATTCTCAGGATCAACAATATCACTTAAACATTTGAGGAAAGAACTTGTTAGAAATATATATCTAATAGGATACTTGCCACAAAAAAGAGACATGTTTGTGCAAGAGGGAAAGAGCTTTAAAGTGTATCAAGTTTGCAGTAATTCTTTGCATCAAGCTCACTTGTCCAGAGTTCAGCAAAGAAAACAACTGACAGAAAAACATTAATAAAAGACAAATTTTGTTCAACTGAAGGATGCAGTTATTACCTATTTCTGGTTGGACAATAGTTTAAAGGGTTTTAGGAGCACAACAACATTTTTTTTTTCTTCAGTAAAAGGGTTACTCCGAGATGGAGATCAGAAACTGGATTTCTATTATTGTCAATACTAATCGAACGGGAAGTTACAGTTACTATCTATAACTAAAGAGTATCGAACCAATTATGATATATTTGTCAGCTTTAATCCAACAAAATCAAATGAAAAGATAAAATAAATGGAACATGCTAATGATCTTCGAAGCTTAAGGATCCGAAATAGAACTAAAGAGTAAGAACGGGTAACTCATGAACTAAATACAAAACCTTTGCTTCATTTCAAAAAATGTCTCCAATCTATACACATCATTAAGAACCAATAAGCCCTAAACTCCACAGATGATTTAAGCCCACGTGAACTGAAAACAAAGAAGCATAAGCAATGAAGCAACCAAGAACATGTGGGTTTCTCTGGGAATTTACCGTCAGTCTGCCAGAAAATGAAGAACGAACGAGTACAAATCGGAGCTCCGTTAACCTGATGAAGCAACGAATAGTCAGAGCTCCGATGGCCGTCTTGTTCAGCTTTCCGTCTCTTCCCCAACGATCTGCATCACTCATGTGTACGTGGACGGTGAAAATCAAAATACCTAAAAAATACCCTCTTATTTTAGATTCGAAATAGTAAGATCTCAACATCCTCGAACGCATTTTCAAAAGTGTTTTTTACCGGTAGCCGATTTAACTGGGTGAACCATGCCTTTTACATTTAACTGGGAAAAATTATGAATAGCTATTTTCTTTTTTCTCTTTTTTTTTTGTAAGAAGTTTCATTAACAGAAATAAAGAAAAAACAACCTGCGAAACAGCCTATGATGAAAATAGGTCAAACTGTCGTACGATCGACAGGGCCCTCCTTGCAAGAGCATCCTCAACTGCTTTTATCGCTCTTGGAACAAAACAAAAGGAGCACGAGAGGAAAGATGAGCATAACTCCCTAATATCCTCCACCAGAGAAGCTAAGCATAGGGGAGGGGAACTGAAAGCACTGTTTATATATTGGACCAGTATTTTACAATTAGACTTTACCAGAAGATGATTACAATTTTTTAAAAGTGCAAACATCTCATAGCGAGAGCTTCCCCTTCCACCACTGAGTTGCATAGCACCGGTTCAGAGGCTGCTTGTAAAATTTATCCTTTATGATTTTCCAGAACATAGCTAACACCACCTTTTACAATTTGAAAAATTATTCATTGAAAAATTATCCATATTTTTTGTCAATTGATATTATCATCCCTTCATTTTACTTCGTGCTATCCAACATTTTCAACACCCATCTTCGCCCAACATTTTGTTGAAAACCATCCATCACTGTTGGCAGCCACCATCCCTTCTTCTCGGCAACCATTGCCTCCACCTTTTCCCCTCCCTGGTTAGAATTCACCCACAACTGCCAGTTCAAAATAAGTAGATAGGTGCATAATACCTTATCATCCAATATCAAAATGATTTTATTACAAAAATTTCACTTGACTACATAATATTGGATTTTGCTTAAGTCCTATGAAATAAATATGCAAGACTGTTCAGCCCGAAAAGTGTAGTCATTGAAAAAGAAACGGTCGAGGTCGAAATCTCAAGTGAGATCTTGATTCGACAATTGCAAATTCCGTTAAAAGTGTATTGGGTATTTATTGCATAAGACTGAAGCTCAATCCCATAATATTTGCGTTTTCTTTATGAAACAATTTAATATCTCATCTTAAATTATCCTCTACAATTATTGTCACCTCATAGTTAACTAATTTATCAATCAAATTCCTTATCGAGTGAAAATATATCGATGACACCCTTTACCCCTAAAAAAAAATCACAGCTTGATATCGATTCAACAAGTCAAACTTTTAAAAATGCAAGAATAACCTTGAATGAAAATCTTATATTGGATTCGATTATTCATCTTCCTTGTTGTTTGCAATTTTTTTCTCTCCTTTTAAACTTAGGATAGTGAGATTAATATTAAAACTAAGTAAATAAAAACTCAATGAGTTTGATGGTGTTAGTAATGAGTTTGGATCGTTTATACCCAGAGTACTCCGGCTATTGACCACGAAATATAGGGGCTCACAGTGTGAAAATTGATAGAATTTAGAATTTATTTTTTACTTGTGGCTCTACATAATTTGTTATTATAAGATCGTAAAGATTGCTAGCCCATAAGGGGAGATCATTCCTAAAATTTTCCCAATGTTTTATAACAACGAAGGTCTAAATAAATGGATTAAAAAAATAATTCTAAATAAAAACATGGGAAGAGAAGAATCAGATACAAATTAAAGATCTACAGTAATGTGTAATTCGTAACGTTCTACAAATGAAAAACACAGAAATTCGTGACGGCCAGGAGTTTAGAGAGCACTTTGTGCTCCCCCGACGGTTTCTGACCACACAAAGCAGTGGGGTCCACAGTGAAAACACTTTTGGAAAAACACAAAAAAAAAATTTAAATTTTACTCGTGGGACCCACGTTTTGTGTGGTCAGGAACCCGTCGGGGAGCACTCTGTGCTACCCCGACGGGGTAAGGATCCAGATTCAGGAGTTTATACCAAAAGACCAACGGGAAGAAGGGAGTTTGGAGCTCAGTCGTGACTCCAGAGAACAGCATTTAGTTTAGTGCCAATTCCTCACTGTCCAACGCGAGCATCGCTGAAGCTCTCGAGTGTAATAATGGAGGGAATCTTGGGAGCTCGCTCTCTCTTCTTGGTCCTCTGTATTGTAAATCTCTTCTTGTTCGTCTTCACATCGACATTTTCCTCGGTCGTCGTCTCATCGCCGGAGGAATCGTCGGCGATAATATCCAGATTCCAACAGTACCTTCAAATCAACACAGCTCAGCCCAACCCGGACTACTTCGGAGCTGCAGATTTCATCCTATCTCAGGCCAAAAGCATCGGCCTTGAATCACAAACACTAGAGTTCGTCAAGGGTAAACCTGTTGTTCTCCTCAAATGGCCTGGTTCAAACCCTAATCTCCATTCCATTCTCCTGAATTCGCACACCGATGTGGTACCCGTCGAGCAACATAAGTGGAAATACCATGCTTTTGGTGCCCACATCGATCAGGGTGGAAACATCTATGCCAGGGGTTCTCAGGACATGAAGTGTGTTGGGATGCAGTACCTTGAGGCCATTCGCCGGTTGAAAAACTCTGGATTCCAGCCGATTAGGACAGTCTACGTTTCGTTCGTTCCAGATGAAGAAATCGGTGGTCATGACGGAGCTGAGAAGTTCGCAGAGTCGGAAGAATTCGAGAAAATGAATGTTGCGATTGAACTCGACGAAGGTTAACTTTTTTTTATTTTTTTTATTTTGAAATCGTCTGGTTTTCTGAATTACAGTGCATTTTCTAAAGTATCGATTCGGACCATCGACAGGGCTGGCATCGACGAGTGACAGCTACCGTATTTTCTATGCGGAGAGGTGCCCATGGTGGCTTGTGATTAAGGCTACTGGTGCTCCTGCTCATGGGTCAAAGCTTTACGACAACAGTGCAATGGAGAACCTACAGAAGAGCATCGAAAGGGTGAGGAGGTTCCTTGATGCTCAATTTGACATGGTAAAGGCGGGTTTGAAGGAAGAAGGCGAGGTCATTTCAGTGAATATGGTTTTCTTGAAGGCTGGTACGCCATCTCCGACTGTAAGTTCTTGAGTTGCTTATTTGCGCGTTTGGTCTGATAGTTCATCAAACATTGGCGTTGGTTCTACTATAAACAGACCTTGTATAATTAATTTTTAACTCTTAAGGTGTTTAGTACAACAATGTGTCACTGTCAAGCTTATGTTTACCCATTTGTTATAGGTCGAACCCTGAAATCAATTCCAGACCAAGAGCTGGTGGGAGTCTCTGATACATTTTTAATATCGCTTTAGGTCCCATTCGATGTATCATGGCTTTGGTTTTTTAGCTTTTTTTGGGTGTGCGTGAATGCTTTGAGTTATGCTGGATACTGCTTTCTTGACTGAACACTCAACTTGTAGCTCGCACCACCTCCATCTTGTACAAGTGTGGTCACCTACTTTGTCAAGTCACTAACCTCCCCTGCCTCGAAGCTTGCAACTTATATATTTCTAGAACTACCAAGAGATTTTTCACAACTTGAGCCCATCTTTCAGTTTCAGCTAATGCTATCCTATCTGATGTGAATACCTTATTCTTTCTGTCAGGGTTTTGTCAGGAATATACAGCCATCTGAAGCTGAAGCAGGATTTGATATCCGTCTCCCACCAACTGCTGATGAGAAATCATTGGAGAAACGGATTGAAGAGGAATGGGCACCTTCTTCACGCAACATGACATTTGAGGTATGGAAGCATTTGAAGATTTTCTTTGTTCCAGAAAGACAACTTAGGAATATAGGAAGGAAGCAAATATTTATTGATTCCATTACCATTATACTTGCATTGCATCTCTTGCCGCAGTTTTAAGTAAACAAGATGAGTAAAAGGGAATCACTACAACTACCACTATAACAATTATCAATAGAATTTATTATTTGATTACTGCTGTCTTTTGTGATATATTGTTTTTGTGTGTGTGTGTGTAGATTTTCCATTGTAACCACCAAATATCATAGTGACAATAAGTGGTGAGAGCCATATCTTGGGATGCATAGTTTTTCAATTCTGACCATGTTGCTTTTGGCAGTTTAAGCAAAAGTGTTCTTCCCTGGATAAGTTTGGAAAACCACTCGTCACTGCTAGAGATGACTCTAATCCATGGTGGGCACTCTTAGAAGGGGCCGTGAACAAAGCTGATGGCAAACTCGGTAAACCAGAAATTTTTCCAGCTGCTACAGATGCTCGATGCTTCCGGCGACGTCAATTGCCAGCAATTGGCTTTTCTCCTATGTCAAACACTCCTATTTTGCTCCATGACCATAATGAGGTAAGCGTCAGATATGCTTTCCATGCTTTAAGCCTGTATATGCCCTTTATATATATATATGCTAGCCTGTGTCGTCATAAGCATTTTAGACACTATACACAAATATATGAGGTCAGGAACCAAATTGTGCTGTAGCTGTAACATCTCTTGTATTTTAGGATTAAGTTATATTCTCTCTTATGGCAAATACTCCAATTCAGCTCCATGACCACAATGTATTCAAATAATTGCCTTTCCTTTTCTACGGGAACACTTTTCATCTTTTTGTATAGTTTCATCCCTCTTTTGTTTGGTTTCCATAAAGCGGACCTACAGAAATGCAAATCTTGCCATTTCTGCTGACTTTATAATGTGTTCGGTTGCATTTCTGAGTATTGGTGCATATTGAGGTCCACTTTGTATTTCTTTAAAGTCTTCATCCATGCGCTGTGAAGGAGGGTGACAATGGGCCCTGTGGTCCTATGGGATTTTATCCAATGACGGGTCAGAAATGGATGGTCCATTTCTGAGTTAGAAATGGACCTTCCATTTCCTTGGATGTGTGACACACATTCACAAGTCACATCAATGTGATTAAATTAAAATAATTTTTTTTTCTTCTTTATTTTGTAAACCTAACCTCAACCTTTTGATGTGATGTAAGGACACATGTGACACATCCACAATGTCAGAAATGGACTAGATAAAAATCTGTGGTCCAATAGTCTACTAGGCCAAATTACTTTTTTTTTTTGTGTGTCCTGTTTTGGGTGAAGCCAATTGAAAATGCATTTCAACTCATGCCGACTGAAGGATCCGAATGCCTGCTAGCCAGGTCCATAGGTTGGGGATTAGGCCTGAGCCGGAATAAGAATGGAAGAAGCCAAGGGATGCTAGAAGATCTTCTTCCAAGCAATATTTGAGTCCAGTGAGACTGAAGAGCTGGGGCTGCATATCTTCTTTAACTTGCATTGTCATAGTTTATTTATCTTTTATTTTATTTTATTTTAATTATTATTATTTAGGATTCATATATAGATCACTGAACAGAAACACCACCTTTAGTTGTCAATTGTCAAGTTTTAGCATAATTGTTTGTTGTATTGTTTTTTTTCCCCAGAATTTGCTTGTATTCGTTATGCAATTTGTGTCAAGCCAATTATTGTTCTCTAATTACTTTTTGCATGGTGATGCAGTTCCTTAATGCAGCAGAGTATATGAAAGGAATTGACATATACGAGTCAATCATCAAAGCATATGCATCATACACCGACAACACACAGAATGTTGTGTCCAAAGATGAGTTGTAACATAGCAGCATGGTTTGTGAATGAACATGTTTGAACTTCATTATAAAGCATGAGGAATAAGGGATAAACCCCACTTGGTAACTGTAATGGTGGGACATGTATCAGTGTAGGTCACCCTCCCATTTTCAAGTGCATTGATGTGAGTCATAAGATGTATTCCACTGGTTAAACTCAGTTTCCAGGGACCATTGATTTAGCTCTTAAGAGTGGGTCAGCTGAACTTTTGTATGTTTTGGACCTGTGCTCTCTAAAAACAGGACTTAACTTCATTATAATGCAGGAGGAATAAGGGATAAACCCCACTGGTAACTGCAACAGAGGGAGATGTATCAATGTAGGTCACCCTCCCATTTTCAATTGCATTGATATGAATCATAAGATGTATTCAACTGGTTAACCCCAGTTTTCAGGGACCATTGATTTTGCTCTTAAGAGTGAGTCAGCTGAACTTTTGTATGTTTTGGAGAAGGCAATCTTTGCTCTCCAAATACAGGACTTCCTAACTCTGTAATTTCTTTGTTTGAATGGTTATGTTATTTATGTTTTAAAAAAAAAACACTAGTTCTGGTTTTGGAATGAGTAACAAATAGACTGGTTCAGATATTAAATCGTTCTAGTAGAAGGTGTTTTATTTTAAGAGATCACCATGGCTGTATGTGGCCACTAAAGCTTTCAAAGTGGACAAGCTTTCAAGAGAGAGATTCATCTCCAAGTGGATTAAACATAGCAAGTGTCCTCAGAACTTGTACGGATATTGTAAACAGGATCAGAAGAAACTCATCACTGCTTGATCATGCTTTCATATAATGTTGTTTTGGGATGGTTTGAGGCTTCAAGTGCTCGAAAGCATATGAAGAACACAACCTACTACTTACGAGGGAAGTTAATTAACCAAAAAAAAACAAGAATTAATCCTATTATGGAAGTGAAAACACCACTAAACAAAAATCCGCATAAGAAATTTTTTATATTGAAACATCAAAAGATCATGTTCAATCTTGTTTTTCCAATCAAATTTGAGCTGCTGGGAAATATGATTGACACTGTGCAAACTTGCTTCCAAGAGGGTGCCATATGGTTCTTGCAATCCCTTGTTAGCATTGGGGCAAGGGTGATCCGCTTTTGGATTTGATGATAAGTGGTATTTTGGTCATTTATAGTGTACAACTTGTAGTTTTATTTTATTTTGAAATTTACGTGTGGGTCCCAATCAATTAAGTATATTCAAATTTCAAACGTTGAGGGACCAAAATACCCCTAAAGTTATTTAATACATTGTATTATTATAATTTTTTTATTTTTATATAATTAATACTTAATGATCAATTATCTTTTTTTAAAATCATATATTAATACAATGTATAAAATAAATTGAAGGGCATTTTGGTCTTTTTATGTTTGAATTTTGAATATGCTTAATTTTTTTTTTTTTGGTAGAAGAATATGCTTAATTAACTGTGTTAGTTTGCTTGAGATCTACAAGTAATATATGTTTGACGGTGAGTAACTCTTGAGACTAATTGCATTAGACCCAATCAAAAATTCTATGAATTTTTTAAAAGAAAAGAATATTCTTAAATGAAAAATTTTCCTTTGTTATTTTTTTTCCCACCTTTTCCTTAATTGATTATAGAGGAATAAAATCTACCAAAAAAAAATAATTTATAGAGAAATAAAACAGGGGAGGGTAGCTAGAAACGATTCTTTTCTTTTCTTCTCGTGCACACATTGTTTTCCTCTCCTTGTAACTTGTAAGGCGCAAGGGACCCAAAAAGCTTCTCCCTCATTGGACTCTTCAGTTGCAGACGGAAACCCTAATCAGAATCTATGGTATGAGGCGATATCTGTTGTAGTTGCAGGTCAACGGTTAATGGCTGGAAGTTGTAGTATTATGTGTTCTTTGGGGAGTCTCTGAAGTGAATACTTTTTGAGGTTGGGAGATATGTCCCTGAGAATCAAAACCGTGGTTGATAAGTTTGTGAATGAGTTGAAAGAAGCTCTCGATGCCGATATTCAAGACCGCATCATGAAGGAGAGGGAAATGCAAAGCTACATCGACGAGAGGGAGAGAGAGGTCGCCGAGAGAGAGGCTGCTTGGAAGGCCGAGCTATCTCGTCGAGAGGTGATAATATAATCACTTTATTCTTTAACTTTCTAAGTTCTTCTACTTCCTTCCTCATTTCCTATAGCAGAAAATTGCTAGTTAGTCATTCAATTCGATGGTTTTCCCCTACAATTCAAGTGAAAGAGTATCTTTGTTAATGTTTCTCTATCCTATCTAATTTCGCCCTTATTGGAGGTACGTGAAATGTTTCTGTTTACTCCAGATTTTTTCAGATTGGGGATCCCCTTTCTGATCTTAGCGAATCATCTCCTAAGTACTGATTTCATTTTCACTTTGCTTATATCAATTCGATCCCAAAACATCTTAGTCCTTAAGTTTTGCTTCAGTTCTTCCTCCAGACATGATCTTAACATGCCCTTTTGGAACATTAGTGCAGACTTGTTTGGTTCTTTCCTGCATCTATGGCTTCCGTGATTTATAAAATTGAAATTCTGTTAATGATTTGCTCTTTTCTTGCATAATTGAATAAGTTGAGAAAGGTTGAAAAAGAAAAAAGGACTGTTGTTTGCTTTATCCTTACCGGTGCATAAGGAGAGAAATTGTTGAGCATGGTTGTCTTTCTGTGTATGTTAGGAGTTCACGCATTTGTGTTACCCAGCTTACTGATTAAGCCACTCAATTATTGGAGGATAACTTAGATTCAGCTAAATAGTTTCTTGGCCTGCTTATTTGGATGCCGGTATATGAATATTAGGGTTTGCGTCATATGATTCCTTCATTCAGTTCTTACTGGTACATGCAATTTCTATTGATTTATCAAACTTAAAAAATTGTCCCCGTGGAAGTAGGATACTTTGAATGAGAAGGTATCGCATTCAAATACTTTCTCAAAGTCTCTTTGGTATTGGTACCCTGTCCCTCCATTTGATTTTGGTTTCAATTGCATTTCTGTGGGTTCCCTGTCTTTATTTGTCCCATTTAGCTTGGTGTATTGGGTTTCCTCATTCCTGACAGTTCAGCTATCCTCTTTGGAAGCTTCCTTAACTCTTCTGTTCTTGATCAAATGATATGGTTCAGCTGATGGATCCAAAAGCCCTATGCCCTCAAACCTTACAGGGAGTAGTTTGTTACTTGAATGTTTTGATTTTTATCAAGCACAGTGGACATCGCTAAATATTATTGCCAAAAAATCTCAAACTTCTGCATATGTTACCTACATGGCAACGATCGTTCGTTATCCTTTCATACTTATTTTCTTTCTTATGTTCTTGTTACTTCATGTTTAATGAACACCAATAACACTGGAGCAGCGTGATGTTTTAGGGTGCTCACTTTCTTGGCCTGCATTCATTTAAAATCAGATTTAAGGCCTTTTTTGGGTTAATATTCATCTCAATGATGCTTGATAATTGTTTATACATCAGTTATTCATTGTTTGGATTCCCCCCCCTTCCCTCTCATATGGTCCAAATTAATGTTAAATTGGTGATCTGCTTGTGATTTTGTGTGTAGATTTTTTTGGTATGGGTTAACCTATTCTCAATTGATAAATCAAAGGATTCTGCCTTGATATTAGCAGTGTTTGACCTTGGGACCTTACTTTAAATCTTATTACAGGCTGAAATTGCCCGACAAGAAGCTAGGCTTAAGATTGAGAGAGAAAACCTTGAGAAAGAGAAAAGTGTCTTAATGGGAACTGCATCTCAGGATAATCAGGATGGGGCTCTTGAAATCACTGTAAGTGGTGAAAAGTACCGATGCCTCAGGTTTGCTAAAGCGAAAAAATGAAGTTTACTCCAGAGTTTCTTGATGTCTTGATTTGATTCTCTAACCAGCCAGGAACTACACCCTGCAACTGGTGATCTTCATGTATTTTTAAGAGCAATGATCTGGTCCAAGCATGTATATAGCGTTTACCATTTCATTTTTTAATCAGGAATTAAGGCCCAAGTGACATCTAATCTAGTTAGATGTAAATATAAAAAGGAATGCTGGCAGTAGTTGTATTTCTTATTCTGATAATTTTTAACTGAAGAGAAATCTGATCTTCTTAAGGCTGAGTAGCTATCTGTTTCTCTTTCAACATTAATAGTATTCAGGGTTTTCAAAATTAAAAGCAGAATCGGTTCAATCGGCTCTGGACAGTTCTGATTCCCCACCACTTAAATAATCCCCATTGTTCATCTTTTCTAGATTTTGTCTGATGATTCTGATTGATTCTGGCTGGTCCAGGTGCCAATTCGGCTTTTGAAAGCCCAAATTTCAGTCTAATTATTGAAGGCTGGCAAGTTGGTTTATCAGTTCTCTTTGTCGTCTCTTTTTCATTCATAACTACTGAACATTTGCACAACTATTTGTAAAGAAAGCAATGAGTAATTTTGCGAAGTCTTCATTGCTCATGGAGAGCCAAAGATTTTCTCTCGATTTTCAAGTTTTCAAGAAGAAATTAGTGCTTGTGGTAAAATGGATTTTCCTTGTCCCCGGATTCTCATTCCCTCCCCTGAAATTCTATTTTTGGTCGCAAATTCTTCACAACTTATCTGCTTTATGTATCATATACATATGTACACTGCTATATAAGGGAAGGGTAAAATTATAATTATACAATTCTCCATCCAATGGTTGAAGGAACAATAATATGCATGACCTTGCATTTTTGGGTGTAGTTGACACCCTTTGATGGAGGATGAACCCAATGTGGGTGGAGGAAAAACTTACCCACATTGTGTATGGATGAAAAGATAAAAATTGATGAAGTAATTAATCATATCCGAATTTTCAAGAGCAGATGGAAAATTTGAGTGGCAAGTATTTGAAGTATTCACATATATATTATTTAATTTTAATATTGGGTAATTGTGTGCTCTTTGGTTTGAACATGGGGTCACTACCGGCTTCTGTAGATTATACTTGGCCACAGGTGGGGCTATGCTAAAGGGCCAGTGCTTGTGCTAGTAATTTACAAGGCTAATAGCTGCATAGGTCGAACTCAAAAGTTCGAACATTGTCTAGCAGAGGGTGTAAGGGCACCACTACTGCTTACTGAAAGCCATATAGCATCTCGTTTTGTGGTTGGCCAACAAATTTTTTTTTTTTTTTTAAGTAAGATGGCCAGCAAGTTTAGGGTATTGGATATAGATGGTAGGACCAGACGAAGAATCGGTCTCAAAAAGTGCAAAAAATATTCAACTTCTTACTTCTTCAATGACTAAAGTCATCCTGATCCGACTTTTGAGAGAAGGAATTATAGAAATTTGAGTACTTGAGATCCTTATTCTTTGGGTGCATTTGCAGAGGCAGTTTGGCCATAAGATTGTTCTTTTAAAGCTTACACTGGCCTGGGAGTTTGGGCCATGGCTGATTGGGCTTAGATTCTAGCAAGTACAGTAAACCAAGAAACTACAGGTCCCACCAACACATAGGATTCACTTCTGGGCTAACGACTTCTTGTGATTCCCAATTTGGATCCTCTCTGTTCTACAATTGGATGAAAAGACTGAGATCGAACCAATCTATTAGAAAATGGTTGAAACGGAATCAATCTGGTTTCAAAATGTATGATCGGATGGACAGAAGAGAAGGCAACCCTGTGATTCCATCACACAAGTATAGAACAATGACTTATTAAATTCTCTAGAATGGGAAGTCATTCTCCCTAAAACCTTTACTTTACCACGTCAGGGCCACTCTGGATTTGCTGTTTGAAAGCGGCCGTTATCCAAAGAAATACCAAACTTGCTCTGCAGTTTAAGTTTGGTAGTTCTTGAATAGATTTGTTTGCTTCTCTTTTTTCTTTTTCATTCTTTTCTTTTTATTCCTCTGGCATGGATTTGGAAAGATCACAGATAACATGACAACTGGTGGGCTTTGATCCTACTTGACTGATCAGCAATTTTCAGATCAATGTTATTGTTGCATCTTTACCTTTACAGATTGGTTTTTGCATCGGTTACTAAGTACGATTTCAATCTTATTCCATATGAGCAAGCCAAGATCCTGTAAAAGCTAACTTGGACCCGTCAAAGCCCATCATTTCTAATAATTGATAAACACACTGCTTTCCTCAGAAGAGGAACCTTGAAGCTTGAGCTCATAACTCCCTCGTTTTAACTGTTTCCTTGTCCTCTTGCTTTCATGTTTTTGTTTGTTCCCCTTTATAAAAGCAAAGCAAAGAGGAGGAATACTAAAACCTAGCATCTGATGATCAGACACTTTTGTGTTTTTATATTCCATCTATTTGCTTGTCCCCCTCTACTATATATACTCAGTGATCATTCTTTGTTTTCAATCCCTCTGCATCCCAAATTGCTCTAATCATTGTCTGTTCATTTCTTTATTGCTTGTCTTGTCTTAAAGAATCTACACTTCATCATCTGCTAGCTTCATCATTTTCCAATCTATTGCTAAGGGACTTCATGGAGGTAAGCTTTTAAATTGTTACTCACAAGTCACAAGGATCTTCTCTTTCATCTGATTTTTGTTTACAGGACATGGGAATTAAGAGCTTTGGGTAGATTTGCATCTTCTTTATATTTGAGTTTTGCAAATGGGTTATAGGGGATTAACTCTGTTCCAACACAAGAACAGGATATATAATGGTTGGAAATAGAAAATATGTCAGTTCCATATTGTGATTTCTCTTACCCAACAATCATCATGATAATGAAAATCTGCTTTGCAGACAGTGGAATTGAAGGTGGAGATGGTTGGAATACATGAGAAGAGACTAAGGAAGTGTTTATCAAAAGTGAAAGGTAAGATTCTTTACTTCATTTGGTTATCTCCTGAATTAGGTTCAATGAGAGAGACCCATTTAAAAGAAAGTGTATAGAATCTGCTTTAGTTACGAGTTGATAAACTCCAACTAAAGTAATGAACTGAACATTAATGCACAACTCTGTCAAAGGTGATTCTTTGAGAAAATGAATTTGTTTGTAATATTTGATAACACAGGAATAGAGAAAGTGGAGGTGGATGTTAGCAGTCAGAAGGTGGTTGTCACAGGGTACACTCACCGGAATAAGATACTCAAGGCATTAAGGAGAGCTGGACTAAAGGCTGATTTTTGGTCTGCACAGAATGAGCTCCTGAATGCTTATGCTACTGTCAGCTATGGAAGCTTGAGACTGAACAATTTTAATATCTTCTAATGTATCAGTCTTCTATATATTTTTTCCTTTTTGTTCAGAAGTTTATACTTGAGATGGTGTTTTTTCTCCCTTTCACATGATAACCACCTTATTTGTTATTTAGAGCAAATGAAAAAGGCCATATATACCTGGTTAATGGAAGAAATGAGGAAAAGTAGTACTTCAAGAAATCAGCTATAAATGCTCATACTATTTCTTACCACTTTACTTTTCTTTTTTTTTTGGTAGAAATATTTCTCCCTTCACATTCCCCATACATCACTCAGACAAGAGCCATGCATGTTGTCATCGCATGTTACATCAGACTTTATTTTATTGAAGCTCTATATGATTAGAAGAAAAAAAAATTAATGGGAAAATTTTCTCTAAGCCACTAGAGCAAGGCAAAGTAAATTGGCACCTTATATCTATTTTCTTCACATAAAATAACATCACTGCGTTCCAGTGAGTCAGTGACAGTGGCTTTTTACTCTTTTTTTCCCAATAGGAAACAGTAGCATTTTATTGCATCTCATTGATGCACTTCGCTCTGCTGTTTGATTTAAAAATCCTCTCCTAAAATCATATCATACTTCATACTACTATTATAATTTATAAAAGCATGAACTCAAAGAACAATTAAGCTCTTGACAGAAAAAGAACTCAAAGAACATCGCTACATTTTTACTGCCTAAAATACCCTAAGTGATGCAATATTATAGGAGAAATTCTACCAGAGACAAGAGAGAGAAAAGAGAGGATGAAGAAGAAAGAATGCCCAAGTTACTTCAACACTAAGAAATTGTAAATTTGTAATTAATTTTTCAGAAATATACATTTTGACTCTTATACTTCTCGGTAGTAAACTTCAATATACCTCTTTAGCCTTTAGTTTTACTCTTTATTCATTTCCTTAGAATGTATCTAGATAAATACTTATTACAATAATTGCATCTACAATTACCAACAACAATTATTTAAATATATACTAATTTTCTTATATACCTTTTGACTCTTACACTTCTCATAAACATGAATATACTTATCCTTTGTTACTCTTCATTCATTTGCTTAAATAGTACTTAAACAAATACATACTACAATAATTGTATTACTACAGTGACTGATAACAGTTGTCAAAATAATTACATCATCTTATTTGTCTGTTCAATAATTAAGGTAGGTGATGACTAATATAAATCATTTCAATTAAAAAGAAGCAAATTTTTTCAAGTTTGATCTAAAGAATATGTGATGTAAAAGTAAATTATATGATTCATATTTGAACAGTGAATGATACACTCTAATAAAAGGTCCATGGGCCAACTATGAAGCAGTAATAGGGTGCTAGAAGAGTAAAGGCCCACAGGTCACACAGAAGGGGGGGAAGGCATAGGCCCAAATATGGGGGGACAGTCTTGATTCTTGAACTCATGACGTGCCAGAAGCAGCACCTAAAACCAGTTGTAATTGGAAGCGTGTTTTTGCTATTCTTCATTTTTCCTTAATGAGGATAAAACTTCACATCACTAAAATAGTGTTTAGGTTAGAATTGTATTTGGAAGTTGTTCCAATCATGATGGGTTGTTCATGGATTAATTCTAATCTGAATTCGATTTAATAAGGCTTAGGGTTGTGGTTTGATCGAATCCACCATGTTACGATCTGATCGATAAACGAATCAAAACCTGGATAAACATCAAACCCCAACAATTTTTTTTAATCCAATTTTGCCAAGTAGGAACTAGGAAGTGTCATTTTGTCATACCAAAATAAAATTGCAAATAATTTATAGAATCAGAGCACTTCAGTTTTCAATCCCCTCCTACGGCCTATAGACTCTAAACCCTATGATCCACAATTCAATTCAATTCTGAAAAAAAATGATTCAGAATTTGTCACTGAATAAACCAAATTCAGGATCGAGACTGATTTCATTCCAAATCAATTTCAATTGACCTGATTTCAATTTTCTAACCACGGAAAGGTAGATTTACATGAATAGTACAGACCTTTGCTTCAGTCCTGTGCATTTACCATCAAGCGAAACACTTTGGTCCGTTGGAGCGACATCTCAGTTGAAATCTCGATCTCAATCATTAAAATTCAACGGTCGAGATTTCAATTTTGACTAAGATTTCGGATCCAATGGACCGAAACCTGTTATGCACATTACTGAAGCAATTTCAAAACAGTACCCAGGGTCTGAAAAAGGCTTTGAATTCCGTCCAAAGTCTTCAATGCTTAATCTTTCTTTTTCCCACCCATTGCGAGACCTTTCTTCTCCACTTTTCTTGACCTTCTTCACAAAAAGTCTTTTCTCTGCTTCTTCTAAAAAGACGAGCCCAAAGCTAAGCAGCATTTGGATAAGAATATACAGTTCATAAAGAAACAAACCGCAAATCGTCTTCGCCAGCTTAAACCCTAACACACTAATTCGTATCCCCAAAAATAACACATCGAGCCAAATGCAGGTGTCAATCTTCCTTGACTCTGTCTTCGTTTGTCCCATTGTCTTTTGTTCACTGGCTATAACTTCTATTGTTGGGGAAATTTTTACCAGAAAACAAATAATATAGGAGAAATTCTCCCCCACCCCTAAAATAATGGAGTAAAACCTGACACTGTATAACCTTACCTCACTCCCCAGGTTCATACAATGCTGTAACAGAAGAGAGTTTACTGAGTCCAACTTCCAGCTCAACTCCAAGTCTGAAAGGGGAAAAGGGAAAGAAAGATTTAAGTTTTGACAAAGCGACGCTCTTTTTTCAGTTTTTCTTCCTCCCTGCTCCACCACATTTCCATGGAGAAAATAAGTTCATAATCATATTCCTTTCTTAAATCTATTGCTGCTAAGATCCTTCCCCTCCAACAATGGGTATGTTGCAGACCACCCTTCTCTACTACTTTCTTTTGTCAAATATTTGCTCATTAACTGCTACCCAAGAGGAATGGAAGTCCGCTACTGCAACATACACCAAAGAAACAAATGGGTCAATCATCGAAGGTATTAGAGGTTTCTAGTCGCATTTCTGGGTTTTTTTTTCCCCTTCTTTTTCCCCCTTTCTCTCCCCTGTTCAAGTTCTCTAACTAGGTTTTATGAGAGGTTCTTTCTTTCACCAGCATTGTTTTGTTTTGTGCACTGAGTTGTTGCAGAAGGTGCTTGTGGTTATGGGGACCTTCAGAAGAAAAGCTATGGGATGTACAGTGCTGGAGTAAGTAGCATTTTATTCAACAAAGGGCGTACCTGTGGGAGTTGCTTTGAGCTGAGATGTGTCGACCACATCCGTTGGTGCTTGCAAGGTAGCCCTTCTGTTATTGTTACTGCCACAGATTTTTGTCCTCCAAATTATGGACTTCCATCAGACTATGGCGGCTGGTGCAATTTTCCGCAAGAGCACTTTGAGATGTCTGAAGCAGGTTTTGCTGCAATAGCAATTACAAAAGCTGATATTGTCCCAGTGCAGTATAGAAGGTAAAGCTTCTCCCTCTCTTGTTGTGCATCAGAAATGAAAACCCTACATGAACAATGTGTCTGATAAGGACCAAGCTGAAATCACCAGAGCCCAGGGCTGAACTAATTTCTTGTCAGCATGGTCCTCTCAGTTCTAAGCTAGAATCCAGCTTTTTAGGCTTTGTAGCTCACCTGAAACAAGTTGAACTCATTCCTTACCCTGCAACAAGTAAGCAGCTAAGCAGTTCACAGGGAAAGAGATTGATCTTCCATTACATTTCCTAGTTACAAAAACTCTTACTTGGAGCCCACAAAGTCATTCCTTTGCCAACTAAACTGTGAAGTAATCAATGTTGCATGTAGGGTGAAGTGCATGAGGAATGGAGGATTGAGATTCACAATCGGTGGGAGTTCCTACTTCTATCAAGTCCTGATCACCAATGTTGGGTTGGATGGTGAGGTGGTTGCAGTGAAAGTGAAAGGAACAAAGACAGGGTGGATTCCAATGGTAAGGAACTGGGGCCAAAATTGGCAGTGCAACATGAAGCTTGAAGGGCAGCCTCTATCTTTCGAGGTTACAATCAGCGGTGGGAGGACACTCACATCTTACAATGTAGCTCCAGCAAATTGGCAGTTCGGTCAGACATTTGAAGGGAGAAACTTCTAAGAGAGCTTAAAAGCTTCAGAACTACAAACAGGGGATTGGGGGTTTGAATTGAAACTGTATAATGTGGGAAGCTTCTAAGTCATTATTTGACTAGAACTTGAATGTTGGGATCTTGAAACTTCCAAATGCATTAGTACTTTATCAAAAAGAAGAAAGTAAAAGTAATGCCCATATTACAGATTCACGGAGTTTTGATTCATCCAAAAGCAGAGTAATCTCACTAGTACCTAAAATTTTCAAAAGAATCCAAGACAAACTTTTTTTTTCTTTTTCCTGGGCAAATAAACCAAGACAAACTTTTACCTACAAAAATAAAATTAAATCATGAAAAAGTCATTTACCGGAGGAAAAAAGAAAGAAAGAAAGAAAAAAAAAACATGAAAGAGTCTATGGCCCTATTTCAATCTCATCTGAACCGTCTGAACTATTTATTACACTCCTATTGGGGTTTTCTTTTAAAGAAAAAAAAATTAAAAAAAGTGCTTTGCCCTGGCTTTAATCTGTTGAAATAGAAATGACTATGTTCCTGGAGAAAGGAAGAAAGCTGACAACATAAAATTACATTAGGAAAAATGATGAAACTATAAAAAATCACTTCACTGTTTTCCGATAATGCATTTACTAGAAAAATTAAAGGTGGAAGCACAACTAGGCAGTTTCAGTTAACCAGCATGTTACAAGGCTTTCTAAATATTACATTTTTGAGAATGATCAACTAGTTCCTATTACCTTGTTTCCTGATGAGCAAGTTTAATAAAGATCCAGGTTTCACTTCCCCGATCTGTGGATGAAGAACACTGTCTGAGCTTCATTTTGCTTCTGCTTTTTTTTTTTGCCGTCTCCCAGTAATGCATGTCATCTTCCTATTTTATGGTGTAAGAACATTTTCTCAGCGTCCATATAAGTTCTGAAATACTAATAATCAATAGAAAAAACTGAAAGTAATAGCCTAGAGATAACACTAATCAGGTTGTCACAATCCACCAGCAAATTACAATAATTATATGTGGCTTCGACCAGCACTAAGAATTTGATAAGTTGAACAACTACAATTAAACAAAAGACGGCTAGCGGATGAATTTACATAATGCTAACTCAACAGACTACAATAAACTCCTGTACTGCATTCGTTTTGCCATTATCTCATGCTACTTTCAGTATTTTCCTGCTTGTGTCAGAGTATATTCATCATTTATAAGAACAAGGGAAGCAAGTGAAAGAATCTTTCAGATAGTGGCTAATCTAAGAAGTAGCCTGCTGGCTGAATATTTAAGAGGAAGACTAGAGTCTTACCATAATGACGATTAGCATGAAATACTTACATGTTGTGCTGAAACATGTAGCAGAGTTGCCCTCTCAAAGACAACATAATCACTTCTCTGTATATTGCGCCTTACTCCATTGCCAAAATATGGTCACAGATATTACAGGAAGTTTCTGCTTCAATCCCTCGCCAGAGGAGATGCCATGCCTTTGAAATTATGGTTTATCATAATATCATTAAACAAAGCCAGCATTTATCATAATCACACCTTTACTCCAGAGATTCCCTTCCTCTTCCATTAAGTTAATTATGTAACATTTGCTACAATCAATTAGAAGTCACTGTCAAATCTTGCTTCTCTTCCAGGAACTCCAGAGCTGCACCGAAACGCTTCTCAGCTTCCTTCCTTACAGTAGCTGAAAAGGTTTTTTCTCCCTTCAACTCTAAGCCATCTATCAAAATTCTGAAGGTTGACTTGTCTGGCTCACACCCCACAGCTTTCATTAAATGAAAACAATCCATCACAAGACTGGTGGTGCCAAACTCAACAAAAGTTTTCAACAGAGCATTGAATCCCTCAATATCAACGTCTAAACTACTTTCCATTTTCAGATACAAAAAAAGGCGTTCAACCAATTCAAGCATCCCATTACTTGCCAACACGCTAATCATATCAGCATACAATAGCACCTGAGGCTTATACCAGTACTCCTTCCGAACTTCTTCAAAAACCTAAAACATGAAATGATATCAAGGAAATGAATGTAACCCTCCATGCTTGTTGGTTAAAATTCCTTCAGAAAAAGAAAAAAGGTCAAGAGTTCCTACAGGAATCGCAACAACCTTAAAATGGACAAAGATATAGAAAACAAAGCAATTGGCAAGTTAAATACAGTAAAAAAAATGTCAGTCTTCAATGCATACAATGACAATTGTGACTGTCCAATAGACAGACAAAGAAATAGAACCTAAAAGGAAATTTTACATGTGCAGTCCCAGACATTTGGAACAAAGAAAGAAACAACACCCCCTCCCCCCTGCCCCCAACCCCCAAAAATGCCCTTCTCTCTAGGTAATTCACTCAAATGAAATATTTTTATTGAAAAAGGAAAGAAAAAAAGTTTCGATTCAGTTCACAACACCCTCCTGTCTGATTCTTTTCTGTATCAATGTAATGTGGTCAAACTCAGTACAACTGTGAAGACAAAAAGAGTCTGAATATCTCTAAAAGCTATAGCGATGCTACCACTGAAGAGTGGAAGAGACATACAAGATTGTCAAGAATTTCCTATTATCAGTTAAAGATGGAGCTTAAAGCAGCTGCTTCAAGTTAAAGAGGGAAGAAGACCATAACAGTTGCCCAATCAAACAGATTTAAGTTCTGTCCAAAGCAAGCTTGAATACTACCTTGGAACCACAAGGAAACCTAAAATTACTGAATGACATGGACTTTCATCAATTGGTCAACGGTGCAACACGTTTTAATTGTTTATCATCATAACGATATACACAACAAACTAACCACCGAGATAATAAATTGTTCCACGGCATGAATTCTCCAATGACACTCTAAAGCAGAAAAACAGAAGATGCAAATAAAGTCACTTGCAGGGTGAGGGAAAAGCGTGTCAAACCAGAATGAAGTCGCCTGAACTAGGAAGGGAGCAAATATAAAAGAAAGGGATGCAATGGAGGGGAGGGAAAAAGTTCCCGTAGTCAGTGATTGACGAAGAAAAATGTTTTGCATTGGTTTGGTTTGGTCTGGCAAATAAGAAAATACATGGGAATAACCTAATTCAAAGCCGAAGCTCTTCTAGGAAACTCAGAGACCTTAAACCTAAGCCAGTGGCTAGAATGGTGCCAATCAGAAAGAACTACCGATAGTTTCATGTTTAGCGCCAGAAAATAGAAAGAAAGAGTTACATGGTACAGGGAAACAAATCACAAGCAAGCAAATAAGAAGTCGAACTTCGGAATTACGAGCAGCATATTTCACTTAGGTCACATAAGTAGCTACAAAGTGTTGAGAATTGGAAACAGCAAATTAACAAAGCGAACATGAAATGGAAAGAATTCAGAAGCAAACCTTAAGTGCCAATAGAGGTTCGTTCTGCCTCAGCAGCTCCCGAAGAACAGCCATTAGATCAAATTTCAACAACCGCCTCACTTTATATTCCATCACTCGGTCCAGGGAATTGGTATCTTTTTTAGCTCGTTTCAGCGATTGAACAGTCTGAATAGCTTCGATGCTGAGGTTCCTCCCTCTCAGCAAGGGCTTACGATTTTTGCTTCTGTCCCTCATGGTGATGATGACTCCTATCCCTAACTTCCTCTTCGAGATTGCCAATTCCAGCGAAGGCACTCCCCTCGTAGCAATGCTAGGAATAACTTCTAAGATCCGGAGACGATTCATGGCGTTGGATTGGAAGCTCGGAAGCATCGGCACAGAGAGAACGCAACTCGTAGATGAATGCATCGACAATTCTCTCTCTCTTTGCGCGCGCAAATTTCGAGCCTTACTCGTTATCCAATTTTCCCCGCCTTCTATGGCTTTCCAATCCACCTTCAAATACTAACTAAATGTTTTAGGTATTTAATAAACTTTTAGTATCCAATCGCTAGCCTTATTGAAAATTTTGTACGAATGAAGAACCATCTCCATGTATTTGACCAAAATCAGGATTTTGATTGGATAGGGATTCAGAACTTCGGAAAAAACAATAACAGATTGACCAGAATTAACCGTGCATAGCCGAACCCAATAACAGTTTATTGCGAGGCTTTTAAGTCTCAATATTGAACAATCGCCCTACAGAGGTTTCCTGGGATTGAGAGAAGCCCACAAGCGAAGAAGAGGGCGTTTCCCCATACACATTTCAGGTAAGATCACTAATTCCATTGCGTCGTTCAAATTGTGTTTTATCCCATGGTTGTCTTCTAGATTAAAAACCCAGAATTTCCCAGTGGAATTCAATCGAGAACCTAATCAATTAGGATCCTGGAAAAATTGGTTGGAATAGATCAAAAAAATGCCCTAACCCTTGTTTAAACGCAAGGATCCTAGCAGGTGATCTTGATTCTTGAAACAGTTGTAGTTGCCTTGTTTCAAAAATATAAAGACTCGCCGCTAATTAAAACAAGATGATGCTAAGAGGGTAACCCTCAATAAAAATCTAAGGAGACAAGCCGAACCAAGCACATACAATAACTGCTAGAAAATCACAGTCTCTAGATTCTAAAAGTTGTCAAATTAAAAGCAGGCTACCCATGTTTAAAGAGACAATCCTGGGGGGAAGCACAGTGATTCACTACCTGTCATGTGCTTCTGGATCAGCTGGGTTGAACCTAGAAAGTCACCAGCAATCCTTACTCAGTGCACCTAAATTACAGAAGATGGGAGTAAGGGGATATAGATTACAAATTGGTCTCTTAGCCAAGGGATTAGAGAACCATCCAAACCAATGCCTACTACATTTCGATAAGCCTGTTGATGCGATGTTCTATCGTTCTACTTCCATGGCATGTTAGCCATGCCTTGTGGGTGGCTGTTGTTGCAAGTTCCTGTACTTTGATTGAGCGGGCTTCCAGGGCCACCTGAAGATTCACTCAAGGTCCCCCTTGACTGTGGGCTACCTGCTCCGCCTGCAGCCCCACCACCAGGAGTAAGCTTTGCCGGTGCAGAAGAAGGTTCTGATTGATTCGTCGGTTTTGATTCTTTACGGCCATCTGCAATAAAGCTACCTACTACCACCTGCAGATAAAACAGGATGAAATGTCTCAGGTGTTTTCCCATTGTTGCCAGTTCAACACAGAAAATCATAGTAAAAACAAGTGTATAAAATTAACTGGACCAATGATTGTTTTTCCAGGAGGGGTTGGGGTAGGGGAAAGGGATGGTAAGAACTAGAATAATAATTTCCATGCACCACTGAGAAGACATTCACTTTTTTCTTGACCCTTCAAAACTTTTAGGACGGAAAGTGGCCAGCTATTCCTATTGAGCCTTGACATGCTGGGTTTTGGCGTGAAACATTACAGGGCAGTAGGTCACTATCCATGTGGCTAATTGATAATATTTACGAAACTACGAGGTCTCACACACTGAGGAGATGCTACAATAGGGTAGAACAAAAAACTTAGTTTAGAGACTCAAACAAGGATAATGAAACAGAACAAAAACAGCAGCGCAAGGATTGCTCAACTCATCAATCTGCAAATGATCAGTTTCCGTTGCTTTCAAACAAAGTACAATGGAAGGTATAAATTAGGCATAGGATGAAGGCAGACCTGAACAGGAGATGCTGCTGTTAGAAGACCAGCCACCCCACCACCTAAAACACGTCCGTCTGGACCTGCAAGGGACACACTCAATCCACCTGTTCTACTGCGTTGACCTCCAATATCTGAGAGTAGGAAGGAACCAGAAAGGGAGAGGATTTCAAATCGTCCCTGCACAAGCAATATAAAAAATGCATTAGATTGTTAGAGAATCAACACCTATAAATTCACACGATAACCTGTATATTTTCATTTTATTAAGTCTCTGTTGTTAAGAGGGTAGACAATGGTGCAACGATAAAGTTGCTCCATTGTGATCTAAAGGTCACAGGTTCATGTCTGAAAACAGCTTCTCTGTGCCAGCAGGGTTAAGGATGCGTATATTATGATCTTCGCCAGATCCACAGTGGCAGAAGCCTCATGCTCCATGGGTACCCTTAAAGGCTCTGTCATTTCCAACAAAAACTGTTGTTTCTAAACTAAGTACAATGAAAATCTTCAGGTAAAGCCTTACAGATATTTTACCTAAAAATATTTCCTTTTTATGTGTTTTCACAATCAAATAGGGAGTAAAAAGTGGGGAAAGGAAAATAAAGGCAATATATAACAGAACGGCTGTTAGGATCCTAAGCAATAGGTTCACTACCATTGCTACACTGACTGAAACCCTATTAACAGGAACGGGGCTCTGCAGAGCATCCTGAGCATGGCAAACTGAACCACCCTATGGGAGAGGTGTAGGGACAGCCCCACATTTAACTCACTGCATTGCCATTTTTCTCAAGTAGAGATATTCCACACCCCCCCCCCCCCCCCACCCCACCCCAAAAAAAACAAAGAGCTGGGTGCACAAAAAAAAAATTTAAAAACAATGAAAAGGAGAACATAATCAGTTAATAAAGGCATCCTCAAAACAATTAAATATATCCCAAAGGATTTTGCTAGAGTCTTTAGTTACTAGCTGTTGATGAACTGCTAACTTGAATGGCAAAAAAGAACAGCCTGAGACAAATACTTTAGTGAGGTATTTCTTAATCCACTTTAAAATTACTCGGATGACGGAATATCTCTTCTGGCCTGTTCAAAGTACCAAAATTCTAATTCTCTAGCCTCCATCCTGATGCCTTCAATATAAAATAAGAAGAAAAAGAAGTCCACAACACCAGCAGCAGATCCCTTTATACGCTCCCATGGAATCCACACTCTCTCCACATGAACCCCCTTATTGGATGGTTCATCACCCAATACCTACAGGTGGGAAACTGCACCCTGGCATCATGGGTGCCCTCTTCCCTGAACCCCCCCCCCCCCACCTTCCAAACAAAAACGGAAAAGGAGGAAAGAAAAATAATAATAAAAATAAAAGGACAAGCACTAAAACTTCACAAAAAGAAAAATATAAGAAACAAAGATTTTCAGCATCATTATTGTAGCTGAACAGTTCATAAACCACAGAAAGTTCTTCTGGAAAATTTTCGACTTTCAACAATTCACTTATCATGCAAGATTAGTAATATGAACTGAAAAACGCAATGAAATATTGCCTTTTTGGGATCTTTGGTTCCACTTAAACCAACTATGAGTTTAAAATTTAATTGATCCAATGTGTTGATAAGAAATACACATAGAACTGACACTATAACTATCTGACAATACCTTCCCCCAGCCTCCATTCCCTGGGATTTTCCTATTTGTAAAACATACTCAACACCCAAACCAGAAATAACTGAACTTCAAACTGATAAATGAGGTAATTCAGCACAGAATGCAACTTTAAGCTATCCTGGTGAATATTATCTCCTCTTTGTGCGTGTATGTGTATTTTTCATTTTTGCTTTTATTTTTTACTTTTTGTTTTTTTTTTTTTTTGGGGGTGGGGGGAGGGTCCCCGGCTTTGCTCTATGAGTCCAGGACCAAAGGTTACAAAGGCTAGAAAAATCAATTAACCAGGATAAAAATTTAAGAGCAATTCCATTTGTAATAATATGAGACTCGGTAGCCATCTTCAAACAGAAGTCTTTTTTGCTCTGGTGTCCCTATTCCTTCTTCATTTTTTTTTTTTTTGGGGGGGGGGGGGGGGGGGCATATAGATATCTGCATGATGAAACCCTAATTGTCACCCTCTTGACCTGCTATAAGTGGCAGATTTTGACTTATCATTTCAGCTGACAGAACTTCACAGGGCATAATTGTCAGGCAAGGTAAGCATGACAGCGGACACAAACCTCGTAAGTCACAGTTCCACCAGATGTTGCTGCTTGACGAAGAGTTACATTTGATATAGCACCATTAGCTGAAAGAATGCAAACAGCCCTAGGACCATGGTGGGAGAATGACATTATTTTTGACGACACATCCTGAAAATCAAACCACAGTATAAAATTCAGTAGATAAAATGTAAAAATAAATCACAAAACACCACTAAATTTGAATAATTTCCAAGTACAAGCCAGAACAGTTGGCCACATCATCACAATAAATTGTAAGCCACAAATATGATCAGTTATACGAAGAAAATTTATGTTTCTTTATAAACCTGTTGACTTACTCACTAGCTTTTCCTTAAAAAAGATATCCAAACTAGGATTATGCAGATCAAAATTGCCCATATCAATAATAAAATCCAAGGATAAATTCATCAATCGTGAAAATAAGGCATGTATCAGGCTGATTGGTTATTTCAGTGGACAATTGTATGTCCAGATTCAAAGATAACCTGTTCATGTCCAACACAAAGGGAACAACACACTCTGCTCTTTGGATGGAGCAATGATTTACTCTGAACTAAGGTTTTTGTGTATGTGTTCTATCAAGAGGCTTCAACTTTCCTAAGCAAATGAAAACAAACCTAGGGCACCTGAAACCACAATGTCAAAACAGCAAAAAATCATCAAAAGTATGTATCCTAATCATAGAAAAAAATTCGAGGGAAACTCAAGTTTCGACCAAGTGAAAATGGGAAACCTAGGTGGGAAACTGGAAAATTTCAAGGAAACTTAGGACTTTTTCGTGCAAGTTTCGACAGGTTTTAAGGAGTATTTTAGGGTAGGACTTCGCATTTTAGCTAATTAGAGTATAAAGAACACATTCGCTGTATTTTGCTAAAAAAGTCAATGTAGATATGTCATTCAATGTACATAACATCAATATAGAGTTATCTGAAAAGTACACTAGAAACTTAACTACTTAAGCACATAACATTCAACATATAGTTTCCAACTTCAAAATAGCTGACAATAAAAGGAAAGTACAACTTAGTGCCAAGAGGAATGCCAATAGTGGATCCATCCTATGAGCTGAGTAGTACTATGCCTGTAACATTCTCTCCTCCAACCAACGAACATAGACATCCCATGACATTTTATGCCTATGGTTGTCAAGGTAATCAACAACTGTAACTCTATGAGTCTGGTCATTAACATACTTAAGATAACTAGTCTGAGAGAATACGCAATTTGGATAGGGAAGTCCTGATGGAGGGGTATTTGTTGTGGTATTTGGAGAAACATGAAATAAACAAAAAAAATTGAAAATTTGGGAAAGCTACAAAATTTACAGGAAAAAGTCCCAGGTTTTCACGAAATTTGGGAATTTTTTTTTCTTATGAACCAGCTGGTCTAGCTGGGTTCAACCAAGTTTCGATAGGTTTCGAAGTTTCAACGAAATTTCGACAATTTCAATCGAAACCGAGGACTTTTTTTGGTCCTCATGAGTTTCGTTTCGACTATTCAAAAATGCGAAATTTCGACTGAAATTTTGCATGTTTTGACCAAAATTTGTACCATGATCCTAATGAGCTTTGAATATCAATTAACAGACAGGAAAAGGTTGTGAGGAGCAAAAAGGCTTCTCTAGATACTCACAGTGGCATGCATACAATTCCAGCTCTGCACTAAAAGTTAAAATTTCCCCCAGCTTTTCTTCATGGTTATAGTTGAAATGACATAAAAGGCTAGAAAAACAAACCTCTTTTCACAGAAAAATAATTTTGTTCCACTGTAATAGCTAGTGCCAATCATATGGCTGAAAGAATGAAAAAGACATTGATGGAGAGAGTGATGTTTGCTTTCACATGCAGGGATGCCAAGATCCTTTTGGGGTGAGGCTTTGAGTACAGTTGTGCATGTTTTGAATTTGACACCATGTGTTCCATTACAATTTGATGTGCCAAACAGAGTATAGACAGGTAAGGATGTTTCTTATGACCATTTGCGTGTTTTTGGATGCAAAGCATATGTCTATATTCCCAAAGATGAGAGATCTAAACTTGATGCCAAGACACGACAGTGTATATTTTTGGATTATGGTCAAGATGAATTTAGCTATAAGTTGTACGATCCAATTCGCAAAAAAATTGTCAGAAGCAAGGATGAGACCATAAAAGACATTGACAAGGAGTGCTTGAGTATAGTGGTGACCTGATTGACTTGAAATTAGTTCCTCCAACAGTGGTGCCAGAACAAGTTGGAGATGAAGTTCAAGATGAACAACAAGGTCCATATGATGTAGATCTTGCATAGAAGTTGAGACAAATGATAGTTATCAAGAGCAGACCAATACTAGAAGCTCCATTACCTATCCCACTCAAGAGGTCTACCAGAGACCGATAGCTTTCCACAAGATACTCTCTGATGAGTATGTGTTACTAACAGATGGGAGAGAACCAGTGTGCTTTGAAGAAGCAATAGTAGATGAACATAAGAACAAGTGGATTGCAGCCATGCAAGATGAGACGAAATCCTTGCATGAGAATCACACCTTGGAATTAGTAAAGTTGCCTAACGGCAAGAGGGCTATGAAGAACAAGTGGGTGTATAGAGTAAAGTAGAAGGAACACTCTTTACTTCTACGATAAAAAGCTAGATTGGTTGTCAAAGGTTTCAGTCAAAGAAAAGGTATTGACTTTAATGAGATATTTTCTCCAGTTGTGAAGATGGTATCCATTTGACTTGTTCTTGGTTTAGCAGCTAGTCTAGACTCAGAGGTTGAGCAAATGGATTTGAAGACTGCTTTCCTTCATGGTGATTTGGAGGAGAAAATTTACATGGAACAACCAGAGGGTTTTAAGGTGAAAGGAAAAGAGGATTATGTTTGCAAGCTGGAGAAAAGTATTTATTGTTTGAAACAAGCACCAAGGCAATGGTATAAGAAGTTTGAATCAATTATGGGGGAGCAAGGCTACAAGAGAACTTCTTCTGATCATTATGATTTTGTTTTATGTGGATGATATGTTGATTGTTAGTAGGAATGCATCTAGAATTGCTAAGCTAAAGGAGCAAGTTTTTTGCTATGAAAGGCTTGGGGCCAGCAAAGCAGATTTTTGGTATAAGAATATTTGAGATAGAGATGCAAAGAAGCTGTGGTTATCTCAAGAGAGGTACATTGAAAAAGTCTTTCAAAAATTTAAGATGGACAAGGCTAAAGTGGTTAGTTCTCCTCTTGTTACTCACTTTAAATTGAACACCAAACAGAATCCTTCCACAATTGAAGAAAAGGAAGACATGGAAAGAGTTCCATATGCCTCTACAGTAAGGAGTTTGATGCATGCCATGGGTTGCACAAGGCTAGATATAGCTCATGTTGTTGGTGTTGTCAGTCGCTTTCTCTCAAATCCAGGAAGAGACCACTTGAATGTTGTCAAGTGGCTTATGAGATATCTTCGTGGTACTTCAGATTTGAAGCTTGGGTTTGGAAATGATAAACCTCTTTTGATTGGCTACACAGATACAGATATTGCTGGGGATGTCGATTCTAGGAAATCTACCTCAGGTTACTTGATTACTTTCTTTGGTGGTGTTGTGGCATGGCAATCAAGATTCAAAAATGTGTTGCCATTTCTACTACTGAGGTAGAGTTTATTGCAACAATGGAAGCTTGTAAAGAGTTGTTATGGATGAACAAATTTTTGCAGGAGCTTGCTTTCAAACAAGATCGCTATGTTCTATTTGTGATAGTCAGAGTGCCATCCACCTTGGTAAGAACTCGTCTTTTCAAGCCAAGTCAAAGCATATTGATGTTAGATACCATTGGATTAGGGATGTTTGAATTCCAAATTGTTAAAAGTTATGAAAATTCATATTGATGAGAATGGTTCCGACATGTTGACGAAGGCTCTACCAAAGGAGAAGCTTCAGGTTTGTTGTTCGATTGCCGGGTTGGCGAATCCCTCCACATAGTCAGGAGGGGGAGATTTGTTGGGTTGGATTTCCCTCCATGTGGAGCATGGCCCACTACTTGAGTTAGTCCATATGCTTTATGGAAGGGCATTCTAGTCTTTTTCTTTAAAGGTTAAAAGAGAGACTAGATGCTTGTTTTGTTAAGAAAGAATTAGAGAAGGAAGAAATCCCAAAATAGAGCGGAAAGAGCTCCAATCCCATTTTTGAGTGTGCCCCATCTTCGATCAAACTCTTCATCGGGCGGCCATCTGGAGTCTGATCGAGCTGAAATTTGGACTAGAGGTTCATGACTTGTTCGTTCCTTCCCCATTATTATGTTGCCATCAAAGAAAGTAAAATTGGGTAAAAAATTATCAAATAGAAAGATAAAAAGATGCACAACAATGTCCACCATTAAAACTACCAAGTGACAGATACTACAGCTGTTTTTCAGAGCCTATGCTCAAAGAACACTGAAGGAAACATTGCAGATCAATTGACATTGCTAAGGGAGCAATTAAAATAAGAGGAATTCCCAGACACACAAATCAACCGATAGACATGTATACGTGCTAAGAGAAGCAGAATACAAGTCAGATACTATTTGTCTTCACAAGAACTACATACAGAAACACAACAATAATTCTTGTACTTGAACAAAACAAGAACTTAATTTTACTGACCAAAGGAGTGGGTAGAAGGAAACTTTAAGCCTTCTCATAAACCACTTTTTTGCACCTTCTAAGATCTTCACAACAAAACATGATTCATTGTCACCAAAATAAGAAGACATTAGATGAAAGTAATCACCACACCACGATAACAGTAATTGATGCTCTTTTTGTTTTGGGTGAAAATATTGATGCCATTTTCACCGCTCACATTCACTACCAAAATTACGTGTGGGTTGAAAATTTCTTGCAGGAACCAAGCAAACATTTAGGAACAGAAAAAGATAACATACCTCTCCAGTCTTGACTGTGATAACATGCGGCGTGAACCCAACACCTGCTGATCCTGCAAGCAAAGTACACAATAAGAAATTGGCAGCAAAATGCGCATATTCAATAAGAGCGCCAATCAGCAGCCAATGACTCATTGACACCCGTTCACAAATCAAAGCAATATCTGGGTTAAACGGTTTTACTGAGATTCATTGAAAATAATTAAAATAAGACTGGCAAACTGAGTATTTCTAATCTCACCAAATTGGATAAAACTAAACTTTAATTAGATATCCCTCACAAACCCCCAACCCACATATAAATGATCAAACAAAATGATGATTAGCATTAAATAACTCAAATACCATTTGTTACATGATGAAAACAGGCAGTTTTCAATTTAAAAAGAACTTATTAGCACTCAATAAACAATATAACCATTTTTTAATTAAATGAAAATTTAAACACAAATTGCTAAAAAATTGGAGTGCAATAGAAATATTTTTTATTTGCCCTATATGATAAATCAACCTGAGTATGAACACCACTAATAGGAGAATTACAAAAGCTGAAAACGTCCAAGTCCTCAACAAAGTAAAAAAAAATATATATATATATATATTAACCACCAAGGGCATTTTGGTAACCTCACAGATAAAATCTAATAGTCTTTAAAAAAGAAAAAAAGATTCCAAATGTAGCAGTACCAAATTGCTCTCTTTCCCCTTTAGGCAGTAACGTATTCATCTAACCCAAGAATTTGAAACTCCGATTCTGACAAGGAGGATTTTAATTTGAATCAGATCCTAATCAGTCTGAACCGGTTCAGGAATCGGTTGAGTCGGTTCAGAAGAATCGAGAATCATTCTGTTAATCTATTCAAAGATAAAGAGTAAGAAAAAAATGATTAGGGATCGGCCGATCTGATTCGGAAAGCAAAGATTGACAACACGGGGCCGATCCAGACTGACTCATTCCCCAATCCAATTCTCAATGTTTAAAACGAAGCCTAACGACAACTCTTAAGTTTTCAGGACACCTTGAAACTTGAATATCCCATGTCGCCCAGGCGTTGATGTCGGAAAATGATGCAGCGAGATCCCAACGACATCGAAGTTCCTCAATTCTTCTATGGTAACTTAAAAAAGATAAACAAAAAACTACCTGAACTTGCAGGAACATAAAAAAAAAACCCATCAAACAAAACAATAAAAACACCACTACAAATTGAATCAAAAACGAAAATGTGAAGAACAGAAAAGCTACCGAGTGCATTCATCTGTTGCTTCTTGCTAGAGCCCGGTGGGCGACCCCTAGCCTTCTTCATTGAGGACGGCGACATGGCAGCGGCGCTACCAGTAGAGTTGGCTGTAGGAGAAGATAATCCACCGGAGGGAACAGCAGAATTCGCCGGCGTCAATGCAAGTGCCATGGTGCCACCAGGACCATATTTTCGCGGCCTCCCTCGCTTCCGCTTCATCGGCTCACCCATGTTTATATTAAGGCCGTGTTGAACAATTGCACCGGCGGAACCATCTCCGCCTCCGCCACCAGCACTAACAGTAGGAGCAGTTCCACTGCTTGGTTGAAAAGTTGCCGGAGGACTTGTGTTTGCAGGTTTGTAAACTGCAGTTCCATCAGAACTGAATGCTAATCTCATGTTAGGTATCCCTGAAGGCTGAGAAGAAACAGGACTTTTCTGAAGACCAACACCGAAAGATTCTCTAGCCGTCATGATTCCTGGCTCAGATCCAGACATCATGTAGAACAATTCGATATCCTTTTATACCATAAACCCTTAAAATTATCATAAAATAGCGAAGCACCTACAGATCAAACCATCCAGAATTTCTATTGGAAACTGAAACGCAAAGAAATTAAAGTCGAAATCTATGGATATGTAGAGAAATGGCTGTGATTCTGCTCTGAAGCGTGAAAATCATCACTATGAAGCGAGATGGTTACTGAAGAACACTTGACTGTAATGAGATGTTCCACTGGAGGAAATTCAAAAAGCTTTGAACCAAAACTTGAAACGCTAAATAGCATAAACCACAGTCCAGAAAACACCTGTACTTCACCAGTCTAGGACTCGAGCACAACCGGGGAACTCAGAAGAAGAAATCCAAAGTTACTTTTCTTACAGAAAACAAGAACATTAAACACGGTGAAGTAAAACTCGAACAAGACTTAATTTAGAGTTCAAAACCCTAATTTAGCAGAGACAACAGAGAATTTCTCACAAAATCCAACCGAAATCCAGCACTAAACTGTGTTTCTCCACGGAAACCATTTCACGAAGTTCATTCTTTTTCGGATTTTAATCTGCATTAAAAATTATCAAAAAAAAACCCCAAAAAAAGGCAAAAATCATGAAAATTATAAAATGATGCAGAAAATCTCAATTTTCCTGCCTTAAAAAACGAAAAATTGTAGAAACAGAAACAGAAATATAGGGATCAAGGTAAGAAAGGTAAAGAAATTTGGGGTTCAGGCGACAAAGAGCTTCGAAGCTCACAAAGAAATATGAGAATTCTGTGTATTTAGCCATATTTAATTTTGGGAAATTTTTTTATTTTTTTATTTTCTCTTTTTTCCATGTCTTCTCTCTCATCTCATCTCGGCTTTATTTTTAATTTTCTCAAAAGTCAGGTAAAGCAGGCCGAAATTGCTTTCGTACGAAAAATAAATAAATGCATTAATTCCAATGTCCTCATTGTGGGGGTATTCTTTTTCTTTTTCTTTCCTTTATTTTTTTTTCTTCTTTCGTTCCTATTTTTTATTTCTTTTCAAAATCTGCTTTTTAGCTTGCTTCTACAAACGGAACACATTGTATTCTTCCATTTTTATGTTTTTTTAGTTAAAAAATATTTTTTTCCTTTTTTTTTGTTCTTTTGTTTTTTTTGTGGGTTGCCAACCCCGGTTTCCAAGGCTTTGCCCTAACTAATCCGGTGTTCGATCCGGGTCGCACACCTTACTGTGGTGGGTGAGTCTCCTAGCGGGGATTTTTTGCATCCACAAGATTTCGATACCGGAACCATGCTTAAGCGAACTAAGCTGCTTATCACTTATCCTTCTTAGTGTTGATAGTTGATACTAATCACAAATTTACACTTTCCTTCTCAATTCCATGATTCTAAAGCCTGTATTATTCTCTTTTGTCCTTGAAAATCGATAATAAACTCGAATATTTAAATTTTCTTGTGGCCATGAGCGAAGCCTCTTTGTATATATAATTACAAAATATTATTCTTAAAATGTACTCGAGGTGTGCATAAGTAAATGCAAATTTATAGTAAATCTTATAATTGTAGGATAAAAAAAATTACTACATACCCACGAGGTTTGTTTCCGTAAAATTCATGAAGATAATTTTTTTTTTTTTTGGGGTGACCCATGAAGATAGTTAGGTCATGGCAAAAGTAGAGAAGTGTTAGATCAACTAGAATTTGCATAATCATGCTATACTTGTTGAGTAACCATAATTTCATTCATATTGAATTATAAATAATATCGTCATATGATCTCAAACTTGGGAAAGCTGAGTCACTAAATGCCATCATAACATAAGCAATACAATATGGTTGGGAATATGATTAAATTAAAAGGGTTTGGGTATCCAAGGCCTACATAGAATACATAAATGGTTGAATACCTATGGAAATTGTTCATAACCATAAATTTAGAATAGAATATATAAAGGATTGTTTATATTTTATTATTGTTAATTTTTGTTATATGCACACACCATAAATTACATGTATGGAATTAGAATCTAAAATGGTAAAATTAACAGAAATTAGAAAAAAGCTTAACTGTTTTCTCCGTCTTTAACCTCCACGTATTATAGGCTTATCTTTTATAACACTTTAAAAATATCAAAACAATACCAAACTTTCAAAAGAAAACAAAAAGGTTGTATCCAATAATAGCAAAACCAATCCAAAACTAAACCACCAATAGGTAATATATTATTCACCCAACAATATCAAAAATAATTTCTTTTCTTTTGATTATGTGATATATTATGTTTAGTAATCCTATAAAAAGAATATATTATATTTAGTACTAACCAAATGACTATTATTTATAAGTCATAATTAACTATTGATAAACACATTATAAACATAAGTGTATAACATTGTAAAGAGAGTGTAGATAATTGTTCCAAGAACAATAATAACACGTGTTCATTTCGTGAGATTAGAGAATCAAATTGTTAATCAAGTTTTGCTCTAAAAGCGTTATAAGAATCACAAAACAAGAAGAAGGTGAATGAGGTGTGTGGAAGCACATCCAACAACATTTGGTAATCCAGTATTTGAAATGGTTTATTCTTCGATCAATTGGTCCTACACCAACATGTTGGCCAATGAGAATTGTGTAGGAGCATCCAAAAGGAAGGGCACAATAGCCATTTCTCCCTCATGTGTATGCACAAATGAATGCAACCGTGCGACAGACAAAAACGAATTTGCATAATCACACACTTTGGGTGTTTTTCTGTAACTAAAAAGTTAAACACTACTGAAAACATGAAAATAACATAAGAAGTGATAGTTAAGAGTTAATAATAAAGTTAACTGCCACATAATCCCGTGATTTTCATGAAACGATAAAGATGAGTATCAATGTCTTACAAACTTATAAAACTCTTTTGAATCACTAATGAATCTAAATCATCAATGTCCGAGACAAACTGCTTAAGATCTGATAAAATTGTTATCACTAGTAACCAAATCATTCATATTCCTATATTGTAAGTATGCTTTGAAGAAAAGAAACCCCAACCAAATTATACTTTTAAGAAAAGAAATTCTAGTCTAGTTATCAAAATGAGAAAATAAAAAAAAAAAACTATAATTTTGAGTATAATTAGGGAAGATTTTCTTTTCGTAGACAAAGAGGCATCTCTAAGGACACTACTTTTTTGGCGTGGTATTATATTAATTAAAAAAATGTCTACAAGATTTATATTAATATTTAAAAAAATTATTTTGAGATTGAACTTTGAACCAAACACAACTTTTTGGTGTTGCTTAAAGTCAGAGACATTTTCCAAAGGGATATTATTTTGCCGAGAAGAATCTCTCAGCATTTAGATAAAGACGAAAGTAATGATCTGAGAATTAATTTTGTTATTTTCACAGGTGGAAGAAAATCAATGCACAAAGAAAGATTTATTTATTTGGGAGAGAAATAAGAAATAATTAAGGGGTGATGAAACCTTATCTTGAATCTTGACCGAGGTTGGATTTTCATAAGAAATCGGTGGAAAATCCATCAAGAAAAGCAAAACCCTCCTCCATTAATGGCATTTTGTGTTTGGTGTAAAGACGAAAGACAGGATTTTTGAAAAACTTAGACCAGTTTTTCTAATGGCGAAAAAGGACAAACTATCTGTTTGACTTTCTATCTTTATTTCTTTCCCACGCAACGCATCTGTCTTCGTGAGCTATTGTGCAGGTGTACGTCAGCATCGTTATCTTCTTGCTCACTAGATTTTCCGTGAAATCCAATGGTCAGTAATTTAAAAATTTTGAATTTTGATTACTGGGCAAGTCTGGTCAGGAGCCAGAACCAATCATTTCCATGAAATCTGAGAAATCATAGCCAAACAAAGCTTAACCCTGAAAGCATGGCTTCCATTCCAGCAGCACTGTTTTCTGACTTGGGGCGATACCGAATTGACGAGCTCCGACCCAACAGAAAAGGTTTATCAATCTCTCATTACGAACCCTTCATCGTAGTTTTCATTTCATCATAGTTTTCTTTACCCAATTTCTCCAGGAATTTGCAAATACGGAAATAAGATTGTTATCTGTTCGAGGAAAAGCGAAACAGAACAGAAACTGAGGTAATTTCTTAACTGGGTCTCGAATTCTCTACCATGGGTTACGAGTTTTTTGAGAAATTGTTAATGGGTTCGTTTAATTATTCCCGTTCGGTGCAGCTTGCAACTCCATGGACCCAGAACTAAAAGAAGGCAGGTGTTGTTGCAGGTCATCTTTGGTGCATTTTCTTTTCCATCCATTGCCGTTGGTAGTGTTTTGGCAGATACAAGTAACTATCTCTCTCAGTGTTGCGTCCATCTCTTTAAGGGAGGTTTAGCTTTTGAAGATGAGTTCTAGCAAGTCCCAAACCCTCACTTCTTCCAGTGGAATTAATTACTTTCAGATGTACAAGAGGACTTCCGCATTTATTCGGATGATACCAATAAGTTCAAGATATCAATTCCCCAAGGTGAGAACATTTCAACACTTTCTGGGTTCACGATTCGCAATCAGAAAGCTAATTCGCCAGTTATAGAAAAGGAATGCCTCTCTTCTTCTTCTGCTAATTCAGATGTATATATGTTTCTGCAGATTGGCAAGTTGGTGCAGGAAAGGGTGATGGAGTCAGATCAGTAACTGCATTTTACCCTGAGGAGACTTCTAGTTCCAATGGTATGTTACTCAAGGGGCTTTTCTGGTGGATCAATCTATCTGACAATTGAGTACTTCATTTATAAATCACTCAATGATTTCTTCAGTCAGCATTTTAATCACTGGGCTTGGTGCGGATTTTACCAGATTAGAATCTTTTGGCAAAGTTGATGCTTTTGCTGAGAGTCTGGTGAGAATTTACACTATCCATTGCTTTCTAGACTTCAAGATGGGAAATTGTTTGTATGCCTATCCTGATGCACATTTCAAATAACATTCATAGGTCACTGGAATGGACAGAAGCTGGCAAAGGCCTCCTGGATTGGCAGCAAAGCTCATTGACTCTAGAGCTGCAAATGGTAATGCCTCTCTTTGGCTGCACAAGTCTTTGGTTTTAGAAATATTAGCAATTCCAAACACTTTGGTCCCAGTTTCTGCAGATCCCAGATGGTGATAGAATTCCATATTTCTGTTGCATTGTTATGTTCATCCTACATAATCATGCTCTTATGAGATTTTCTGTTTCTTCTCTTTTGGAATAAACAAATTGAGCAGGCCTATATTACATTGAATATTCACTGCAAAGTCCTGGAGAAAGTTGCAGGCACATAATTTCTGCTATTGGGATGGCATCAAATGGGTGGTACAACAGATTATATACTGTAACAGGACAGGTGGGTGTTGCTACATTAAATATGATAAGCTTATTGACTCTTTTAAAGATTTTTTTTTCAGATAAAAATAAGTGACAGATGCAGAATATGATTCTAGACAATAAAAGTTGATTTGATGTGCAGTATATGGAAGAAGAGTCAGAAAAATTCCGGTCTACAATTGAAAAGGTGAGCTAAAAACTGGAGACATTATTTACCAAACTCAGCTGTAACCTTTGGAATTACAGTAACTTGTAATACTTAACAATGGCATGTATCTGAAGTACAATGTAGCTGTAATCAAGAAATCATGAAAGCTGCACTAGACTAAATTACTTTAATTTCCTGTCTTTTGCAGACTGTGTTGTCCTTCAAGTTCATCTGAGATGACTCAGAAGGCTGGAGGAGTGCTGGGAAGCTACTACATTGTCTGTTCCTTGCCAATACCACTTCATGTTTTAGATCTCTTTCAGAGAGGCAAACTGCTTATTCCCCCATAAGTTGGTGTAATTTTCTCATACATTGATTAATTTTAAAGAAAAATGATCTTTGTCGTGAGGACATATTTTCTGGCTACCTTGCGGACTTGGAAAGTTCTATGTGATGTAAGATCCAACACCCTTCTCTCCCTGGTGAATTTTTAGAACAGAACAATCCTGTAAATGGTTGAACTGAGAGTTCACATTCTCATCATATTAAAAGAATCTCCGTTCACTTCTGTGGAATCTAATTGCATCCCTACATTGAAAATTCAAGCTCTGAAGTCCACTGAAAAATCAAATAGAGCTGGGGTCTTCTTCTTTTTCTTTTCTTCTTCGTTTTTTTTATGAGCAAATTGTTTCCACACCTCAAAAAGATATCTTTAAACATTGATAATCTATAATAGGAGTGAGAAGACCCCATTTACCCTTCTCCATTAGAAATTTTCTCTAACAATTCTTCACGATTTTACCTCACCCACTCTTCTTTTCCCTTTGTTTTGCATTAAGTAATTTCATATAATTTAAAGCGTAGTTTTGGAATTTAAAAAGAACGAAGATTTAACATCACTAAAGGATCGGATTAATATTATCCAATGCATCAGTGATACCTCATCCCTACAACTACAAGGGGGAAAAGGGCGAGGGGGCCGCTGGAACATGTGAAACATGTCAAAGAAGCTTACTAATAATACGAGAAGAAAAACTCAATTATTTTTGTTTTTAAAGTTCAAACCTCAAGAATTGAAATGGCTAAAATGAAACATTTCATACTTCCCTTCACCTATCATCACTAAGATGAGCATAAAGCATCCGCATAGCCTTCATTTCAAGAACACATTTCATTACCTGAAAACTCTCACTTGATTTCCTAGCCATTTTTAGGGGACAAAACCCACAAACACAGGGTTTTGAATCCCAGGACGCTATCAGATCGTAGAGTCCCTATTATCGATTCAAACAAAGTCACCAACCAACAGGATTCCACAAGAATCAGTGTGAATCGGCCGAATTTGCTGTTACTACGACTATATTAAGAGGGGGGGGGGGGAGGGAATCTCAGATGGCAAACAAATTCAGGCCGGATACTTATTAGTGCAGATTTCGCCAATCATCTTGATACAAAAAAGCATACTTTAGGAAATAATAGCCAAATATTGGCGAACACCTAACCATGAGTAAGTCAAAATATCACCTGCGAAATTCTCTGGATGTGTCTCGGACAATAGTTCAGACATTTTTGGTACCCAGGAAACAAGCATATCAGCTGACTAGCCGTTGAAGATGTGATCCTTGAATTCAGCTAATAGTTTTCAAATAGCAGCAGATTTTACTCTCAAGTAGTAAGGGGCTCTGGCAACTTTGATTGCACATCATTCATCAAAAATTGAGGCTTACATGGAAAGACAAAAATGGTGGCCGCAGCGAATGATGATTGAAGCTCAGCAGAGTATCTCACCGAAGTTACTGTGACACGGGGTAGCTGCTGCGAACCAGATATCAAGGGCACAACCTTGTAACCAATAATATGCTCAGACTTTGGCAGGACAAAAATTGTGTCATTGTGAAACCCAGACAACACAAAGCTCTGAGAGTCAGCCAGTGAGTATTTGACCTCTTGAAGTAGCTCCGTCTGGTTCTGAATTTTAACATAGCATGTGAAGGGAGATCCAAGGATTGCCTGGGGAGGGCATTCTAAGCTCACAATTAAAGGCACCTTCTCCACATTTACATCTGGGAGCTTGTACCTGGTTGAAACCTCCGCCGCTGTAACACTGGAATGAGATTGGCCTTCAAACCCGAATTCCCTACCCCATTTCAGAGACGCTGTTCCCATGGCTAGTTTTGGAAAATTTAACTCCGGTATGATGGTAAACACTTGTCTGAATTCTTCCCCTGGCATAAGAGATGCATTATCCAGGGGAACATCCCCTCCCTGTTGAACTGTGCATGAGCGTCCGATCTCATCATCATCCATTTCAATTGACATGGACATCAACCGCAAATTAACATCACTGCAATTCTTTGCACTAACAATCAGAATACTGGCTTCATTCAGAGCTAGTGATGGGGAAGGATCAGAATTTGGTGCTAACTTGGTCTTCGAGAGCAACAATGGATGCCGCCTGTACGGCAGCATAAAATGATGGCCCATCACTACAGCAGTTTTCCCTTCAATCTGAATGCTTTTGTGCACATTAACTTTCTGTGCACCAGCTTCACTGTTTGGGAGGTAACCCAGTGAAACATAGAGCATGATAGGTTTGGGTCTATTCCATCTGATTTCTAGTTTGCAACACCAGGAGTCTCCCAGTTGTATGAAAGGAACAGGCAACAATCCAAAAGACTGGTGGACCTTCTTGATATTATCCATATCTGCTTGAGATTCGCCTTCACCATCTGGTTCAGATATGCCAAGGAGCTCAACATGGTGACTGTCCATATAAAATGGATCTGTTTCCCTTGGACTAACCAAACCATCTCCTCTTGCATCAACCAAGTTAATCTTTAACTCACCAGAACAAACGGCATGGCCCTTGGAGGTCAGCGTCACAGGAACCAAAAAGCGTTCCCCAACGAATGCAGGGCCAGCAGCACCTAGAACAAGATCAACTTGTGGGTCGGGCTCTTCAACTTGTACAACCTTCTGCCCAGAGAATGCAAGAGCAGGATCCTTTGTTGGAAAGGTCTGTACAAGACCCTCAAACTTACCAAGTGGCAAATCATTCATTGCAGCAGGACTCTCAGCTCTACAACAGATTGTCAAGTGGGGTCCCAATTTTGCAATCACTGAGAGGCATTCAAGCTTTCCACTTTGTTCTGTAAGTCAGTCAGTAGGCATATATTTAGATATAGAATGCAGGAAGAGGGAAACAGGCTTGCAAAAGTACAACATCACACAATTTAGACAAGGAAAAAGGTTTTTTTTTTTGTGGGGGGGGGGGGGGGGAGGTATATCTGAACAGTACTATCACCATACACAGATGGCAAATGAGGATTGTGATGCACACATGGAATACATGCAGAAGTAGGAAGGACAAGAACATGTAGGAAATTGAGGCCTGCCTACATTAAAATCGTACTCAAGTCAGACAATTTAGGAACCAAAAATTCACACGTCTATTTGACTCTCTTCTTTGCAGTTCTTTCCCGATCCCCATTCCCCTTCTATTGAAAAGAAGACCCCTAACTGAATCCACTCACTGGGAATGCTGGCATGTATTCTATGTGGAAGTAAAGATCTACAATATTAATATGATATTAGAAGAACAGAGAGATCTACCTGATATGATGTCAAATGTCAACCGTAGCCACTTGTTTGTAACCAGACTTAGATTCGGTGCAGTCTTTAAGCCAGAGCCTATCCCCTCAACAGAACTTGCTACCACGGTTTCTTTAGAAGCACTGACAATGGTGAAATTACATTCTGACTGATTGAATTGGATTTCTAACTGATCAATCTCAACAGGATGGGGTAATTGTGATAAAAGTGATAACGTAAGTGAGATAGGTGCACCGGGTTTTACCACCTGATCATGGAAAGCTACTGAAGCAAGAAGTACTACCCTTAAAGGGCTGACAAGATCAATCTCAAGATGTACGGGTTTTTCATTGGATACGGTAAGGATACAATTCCCTTCTTCTGGTGTTGAAATGGTCTCCCCTTTCACAAGCCCAAAAACCTCTCTGTGTATCATTTCTCTCTGAGGAAAAGTAGGGGGCCCAGCTGGCCCATATTCTACTTTAAAACTGGATGACTCAGCAGCAGTTGATGTAGGCAAAGCAGCCATTTCAAGAGAGATCTCAATGAAATCTTTTACTGAACCTAGTCTCCTGTAGCATTCACGCAAGTAGCCCAAGACTTCCCAAAGCAATGTCATCCAACCTTCTTGCCTGTACAGAGTAACTATTCCATCAAAAAGGTTCTTTGCCTTATCAAATTCACCGAGAATGAAGTATTCTCTAGCCATCTGATTCCCACAGTAAGAGGCCATCCTTTGGGCATTAAGGTTACCATATGATTCAAAAGACTTCTTCAATAGAGCAATAATTTCATAAGAATCCTGAAACCTCTTCCCTTCTGCAAGAGCATACTGAATATACTCAGCATCAGTAAGTCTGCATGGCAAATGAGTATGTGTTAGTAAAGATGAGGAGACACCCATTCTGACAACCACTTAGCAATACTTACATTTGCATTGCAAATGCTTCCCCTTGCTCCAGTAGCCTAGCAAACTGACCCACAAAAACAGATTGTATCACAGATTCAGAGCTACTCTCGACCATCTTTGAGGTTTCTGACGTAGACAAAGCAACTTCCAAGCAACACCGCTTCTCCCTCATATAGTGAGCTGCTAACTGTTTCCAAATAAAATATTTTCGTTGACATTAAAATAGAATAAATAGAATATGAACAGTTTACCAAACTGTTCTGTTGACAGTGTGCTATATGAGACCTTAGTTTATGCAGATCCAACACTGATTTAGGTTCTTTTCCTAAGAAACCTAGGGTTGGATCACCAACTTAACAAGTGAGAAAATTCCAATACTTTGTTTTAATTTCTGATCCAATTTAAGGTGAGATAGGTCTTTTTATAATTTAATTAGATATTAGGATTTATTCTCCTATTTAAGTTCAAGTGCTGAATTCTATTTCAGTCAGAAGTCCTACTTCCTCTAACCCCCACCCCCAAAAAAAAGGGGGGGAAGGAAGTTCTACTTCAGTCCTAAGTTTAGGTCCTAGTTTTAGTCAGTTTTTAAGTCCTATTCATCAAGTACTTCAATGTAAAGCTATATATAGACAGCTCCATCAATGGTAAGAACACAGTTAAAATTTAGTTTATTTCTCAGCTTTTGCTGCAGCTCTTACAAGTGTTCTGCTAAACTAGTGCTGACAGACTCGGTAAGTAACCCCCAAGGTGGGAATTATTTAAGTTTCTTGGTGAAGACAAGTCAAAATCCTGTTGTGGTTGAGGGTTTGACCTACATTTATCCATTCCAACTCTTCCACAGCATATACAAGGCTCCCCTATCCAGGCATCTGGCAGTTAGGACACCATGCTTCCCCCTACCCTCCTTTCTCTCTCTTAATATCACTTCATTTTTCTTGAATTTTCGGACCTCTTAAAACCCCAAGAACAAGAAACGCTGTGCTTTCCAATTTACCCATCGAAACCCAACAGAACTTGGGTGGATCTATCCCTATATCATTGCCTACAATCCTTCCAAGTTTCAGGCAATTCTGACATCCTTAGCCCTAGAAACTAGCAACATTCTCAAATCTCCTTACTCCCTAAAAGGCATAAACCCAAAACTAAGACATAGGTTTAACCCAATTATCTGTTGGAAACTCGTCAAATTTCAAGGATCACTCCTAATGGTGTCAATCAGTTTGGTTCAGTCCAATTTTGATTCACTTTTAAGCACTGATAGTAAAATCCGATCCCATCTAAGAACCAAGCAAGTTGTAGAATTGAATCCAAATCTGAACCTGCTTGGTTTCAATACAGTTATAATTCTAATTTGGTTCTAAAATATGGTTTCTTTTTAGTTCAGTCTGTACAATTCAGAGTCCCAAAAAGGTTTTAAAACTATAATATTCTTAAAGTAGCAAAATCTTTTTTTAAGAAAATAATCAATCATCAACAACTAATTGAACTTCTCAAAATAAAAGATATGTTAAAATTTGAATGAGTTAATAAAGTAATTAGGATAAGGGTTAGACATAATATAATAATGCACTAATACTGCTTTAAAAGTAAAACATTGAATAGTTAAAATCAACTCAGTTGTTCGATTTGGTTTTGGTTAGAACCGACAGAGTTCTAGCCTCCAAACTGGATCTGATTAACATTCTACTTAGTCAACCCAAATTTCAAACCGATCCAATTTGGTTTGGCTTTAATGCGCTCGGTTTTGGATCCAGTATTCAGTTTTCGGTTAAAAGGACACCCTTAATCACACCCCCTATATTATTACCTACATTCTCCCCAAATTTCAGCCCATTCTGACACCCACAGTCCCAGTCCCCATCTCTAGCATATTAAGGATATTCAAACTGTATCTCTAAGATCCACCCCCACTAAAAGATTTTCCTAGCAGCTTGATTGACCCCAAGTTATTTACAGAGACAAGCCACCATATAATCATATCATTGGATACTCAAAGCAATCTAACATCGTAGGAATCCATTTGGCGTTTTCCCCATTTTCACCCCAGTTTGACCCGACATCCAAAAACATCCATTTTACCCAAGAAGCCCTATCTAAGCCATCACATCTTTAACAACCCCTCCCTTCCCCCCCCCCCCCACCCCAAAAAAAAGAGGGAAGGGGGGGCATCAAAGGTCAAATTGAACCCACACATCTCATCATCTACACCAATAGTCATAAATGCCTAACATTACTAGCCATAACCCACACCAGCACCCATCCCATACACAACAACCAAACCGAGGTTGTCCTATTTCAAGATCGGAGATGGTTCTCTTAAAAATCTTGTTTAACTAGTCCTCATTCATCTGAGGCTACACCATGAGCCTTTATCTCATGGGAAATAGTCATAAATGCCTAACATTACTAGCCATAACCCACACCAGCACCCATCCCATACACAACAACCAAACCGAGGTTGTCCTATTTCAAGATCGGAGATGGTTCTCTTAAAAATCTTGTTTAACTAGTCCTCATTCATCTGAGGCTACACCATGAGCCTTTATCTCATGGGAAATAGGCTTTTTTTTAAACTTGGATACCAAAATATAGCTCTGAACCCCCCCCCCTTTTGGACAAGCAAAAAATTAGATCAGATGAATGAAAACGTCCATTAACTGTACTTCTCTTCATGATCAGGTAATGCACCTTCTATAATTTTCGATGTAATGCTAGATTTTTATCCAAAAGGGAATACCATCACTGGTATAAGCAGGTATCATGCATGAAGCGTCTGCGAGGAGTAACTTAAGATTTCTGAAAAACAAAATAATGATGATATTTTAATCATCTTTTGGGGATAATAATTTAATATGGCAAATCATAGCAAGACCTACCTCATGTTTTTCTCACATTTGATATCTCCACTTAATTAACATTAGATTTCAATATTTCATATTGCCTTATTAAACCGAGATAACCATCACCTAAACATGTAGTTGACAGAAATACATTCAGTTATATTTACCTGAGTTCAACAAAAATGCATATACCAGAAACAAAAAAAGTCTCAGCTTTTTGGTTTTCACATAAAAAAATGAAGGGGGAGGGTTTTGTCAACTCATAAAGAGTTACCCCATAGGCGTTCAGTAGCATTGAACATACTTCGACGCCAGACCACTAAGTAGACCGCTATCCCTCGTTTTCTTTTATTTGAATCTAAATGGCAGTTTGTCCTTAACAAGTTAAGACACTTGCATATATTCCTAGGTCCACCAGTCGAACCATGTCAAGGTAATTTTGGCTTCCTCATCCCCCTCCCTCACCCCAGCCTCTCTACTCCGCACTCGAAAAGACAGCTAAAGTTTTTATTCAAAAGGGAAAAAGCAAACATGATTGTCCATGTGTTGCACACAGATAGGGCAGAGCTTTCTATCCTGTGTAAACATCCTTTTTGAGAAAAAAAGTGGGTGAGGGAAATGGAGATGGGAGCAACAATAAAATTTCCAGTGTAAAAAGGACTCAAAAAGAGGAGGTATGTGTGCTGGAGGCAATAATCTAAATTTCAAGTGTAAAAAGGATGCTCACCTCATAATAGTAAGCTGGCTGGAATTCCCACGCAGTTGAAGATTTCTCTGATGTGCCTAGGCTAAGAGAAGCACTGCCTGGGATGGCACCAGCACTTGTCTCCAGTAACTCAGCAAAGACCAGATATTGCCTACTCATCCAGTCCCAGTGAAGGAAAACAACTTCTAGTGCTCCCTGAAGAGATTTATAAGATGCAATGTGCTGTCTGAACCACACTACTGCTTCCATGACTTTCGCACCATGCAACAACAAGGTTGATATCTTAAAGTGCAACAGCTCTGCAATTATTTTAATCTCGACTAGGCGTTGAATTGCAGGCAACCTTGTTGAAGTCCCAACCATCTAGACATAAAAATTGACTTGTGAGTACAATCAAAAAATGGAAAGATTTATTATGTATAGATTCAAGTAGCTCCCTCAAACAGATGGGTGGGAGAAGGGAAGACAGTAAATGCAGCTAGTTATAAAGCGTTTCATGGTCTTAAAAATTTTCTAGTTATGGCACAGCAACTTTACACTGTTGTGCCTGATTTCTTGGGAACCACAATAAGTCATGTCATAGCAACTGAATACAGTCAATAACATTCATAGTTTTTTCGTAGCCTACAGGAAGTTTCTAGATGAGATGATTAAAATGGAATATTCGATTCATCCAACATATTAATAGCATCATAGAACCTGTCAAATCCAATTCCCTCCTCACAATGAAAAGATACCATTCACTGGTGTGCATTAAACATGTTAAGAGGATATTATTGGAAATAGGTAAAAATAGGCGACTCAGCGAGAGTGAGCTTACCTTATTAAACATGGCGCTTAGTTTCCTAGTTTCCTTTTCGGTTTCCTAGCTGGTTGTAATCATTGGAGTAGAATACAAATAAAGTCTCGGCTGTAGGAGGCTTACACATAACTAAGGCCTCCCAGCCTCTTCTCTAATCTTCTTCTTCTTCTACCTCTCGCCACTCTGTTTTTCCCTTTCATCTAGTCTCTAACCTAGGCGGTAGCAGAGCAGCAGCTGCTCTAGATTACCTTTGTTTCAAAGCTATCAAGAGGTTCACAAACATACCTGTAACTTTTGGAGACATATTGCTGCTGTTTTATGGAAGATTCAGGGTTTCATTTGAGGGGGAGCCAGCACCTGACGCTGTACTATTGAGGAATCAATGAAGTAGAGAAGCTCAATCTTCAATACTGTTGAAGATTTGCTGGATTCTTCAAGGGTTTGCTGGAATCAATGATGTAGAGAAGATCAATCTTCTATTTTGGTTGAAAACTAGTTGGATTCTTCGTGAACAACCTTTGTAGTTTGTCTCTCAAAAGGTTAGTACCTTGTCTCTTCTTGTTTCAAATGGATTTTTGTTTGGAGAAGTGGAAGATAACCTGCATGAAGTATAGAAGCTCTCTAAATCTGCTTTCCCTTGGTCGAACTAGTTTTCTGCATATTTGGTTGATTATATGTTGATCTGACTCTGTTCTGTTCAACTGGTTCGGTTCTGCTGGTTTAAATTATGGTTCTAATCTTTGGTTTGGTTAAAAGTTTAGTACAGCTGTTTGGATATGTATTGGTTGGTTTAATTTCTAGTTCAACCTTTGGTTCAATCTCTGGTTCTAACTTGCAAGGAAAGATTTTACTGGGGTTGTTCGACCAATTTCTGAGTTGGATTATTCTCTAAAATTTTGTGACGGCAAACTAAAGACTAAAAATAAAAATACCATGACTGAGGTGTTATCCTCATCGGCGTACAAAACATAAACTCGAAGGAGCTAGAAATTTTCATCAGTGGAAGAAAATTCTTAGAGAAAGAATTCTTGGGGGAGAACAACAAGATCACTTCACCAAAAAAACTGATACCACATACTCTTATTGGGAGACAGTGGATTCCCGTATTTTGGGACAAATACTGAATTCTATGGAGAAACATATTGTGGACCTTGTAACCCACATTGATACTGTTAAGGAACTACATGAATATCTGAATGTCCTGTACTCTAGTCAGAACAACCTTCCGTGCATATATGAGCTATCCCAGGAATTCTACCGAGTTGATAGAAAAGGCCAGCTTTGACCCAATATTCTGTAAATTTTAAGAGGATGTATGAAGAGTTGAATTCCATACTTCCCATCACTTCTAATGTTAGTGAGATGCAGAAACAAGAAGAGTAAGTTGTTGTGATGAGTTTTCTAGGGGGACTTAGGAAGGAGTTTAATTCAGTAAGATCTCAGGTCCTAGGTGTTGACAAAGTGCCCACCTTATCTGACACATATGCACTTGCCACATTCACTAATAATCTTAGATCCAGTTTACAGGAAGAAAAAAAGAACCCCTAACACCTCTCAAGAGTCTACAGATGCACCAGCTAGGACCTGTCACCAGTTGGTCAGGTCACATTCAGAGATTTTGTTGGAAATTGCACAGCAAACCCCTTCAAGTTGCCAACATTGCTACTACCATAAATACCAATCTGCCCACATAGTGAACATAAAACCGTGAAGATGATAGCAGAAGACTTTAATCGCTTTGCATAGTTTCAGGCAGCCCAATCCCAACCAGCTGCAACTACATTCGTGCAGATATGTAATGCAATAGCCTGCCTCTCGTCCAATTCTAGGCCCTGGATCACTGATTCTGGTGCCACTAATCACATGACTGGAACCCTAAGTTTCTTTTCTTCTTTTCATTCATCCAATTCTTTGGTCACCCTTGTAGATGGTTTATGTGCCACAGTTAAAGGCACTGGAACTATTCCTCTAACCCCATCCCTAACCTTATCCTCAGTTCTTTATTTACAAGAATTTCCATTTGATTTATTGTATGTTCATAAACTTACCACTGAATATAATTATTCTGTCACCCTTTTTCCAGGCTTTTGCCTCTTTCAGGATCTAACAACGAAGAAGACAATTGGTAAGGGTCGTGAGTCTAGGGAGTTGCATCTGTTTGACACTCCTGTTTCCTCTTCAAGCATCTCTCTACCGCATCAGATTCATTGTTGCATGGGTCATCCTTCTTTGCCAAGTTTGAAATTATTAGATAGTCATTTTCAGCTTATTTATAAGTTGCAGTGTGAGTCATGTTAGTTTGGGAAGCTTCACCCTATGAGCTATCCACCACGTTGTTAATCAGTCTTCCCACATTTTTGCTTTAATTAATTACAATGTCTGGGGACCAAGTCTTACATTTAATACTCTAGGGTTTAGATATTTTATTACTCTCGGGGATGATCTTTCAAGAGTTACCTTGAGAATAAGTCTCCAACCTTGGCTACAAGTGTTTCGTCCCCCATGGCCCAAGCCTCTTCATTTACTCAACAATTCAACCTACTTTATTCAGAATAAAAGAGGCTATTTAAGTATATATAGCCTTATTACGTGACACTTGGACTCAACTTGGGACTCCTTAACCGATAAGGATCCATCATGCAACTACTGACCTAACTCTTTCACTGAAACTAATTAATAAAATATTGAACTCTAGGTGAGCCTCCTTTATAGTTTAGGATACCACTACCTTACATGGACTCTTAATTAAAACACTTGCTAATTAAGATAACAAAGACTCAACCAACCAACTTTGACCAAGTCAGACACGACTAACTAAGTTAGAATGGACTTGGACTCTTCATAACTCAAAATTTATTAACCAAAATAAAAATATAAATTAAATTCATAACCCTTGGATAGAGGGGTTCAATCTAGACCCATATTGAGCCCTAAAGGAGATAAAAGAAGAGAACAGATGAAAGGGAAAAGTATTGGGATCCAAAAACTAAAATCCCAAATCTAGCATATCGAGGAGGAAGAGAAGGATCAAAAGTTCAGGAATAAACTACGAACCTACCTGCAAGGCTGCGACAAGGAAAGCACAGGGACTTGGGTTCACCCTTGCCGGAGATCACAAAGGAATCGACTGATAGCTACACGTTGGTAGGGAATACAAGCTCAATTTTACACATCCACCAAATTGGGCTTGAGGCTGCAGGTTGAGAGGTCAAATTGAAAAGCCACGCTGAGAAAGGGAGTGGAATGGGGACCGCAACAGATGGCGGAAGGCATCAAGCAGCAACTAGGTTTGTTTCCTGTTGGATTTGGAGAAGAAAACTAAGGAGAGACGCAATTTCTTGAATTGGCACTCCCAAGTCGGTCTAGGGGCGGTTCAAGCCTAAAAGGCCAAAGACCAAGTAATATTGGCCCAAATCAGGCCCATGTGGTCTTAGCTCCTAAGTCCAGACGAACCAAATATAAGGAATGCGCTGTCAGGTACCATAAGAAACCCCCATGTGCCCAATCTACTCCACTGAGCTAAAGCCAATTTCATGCTATGTTAACTTAAGCCCAAATTGGTTTGATTGGGCTACAGTCCAACTTTGGACCAGGAGCAAACCAAAATACCAACCAGACAACCGTTGCGACGAACCAAACCAACCAGACCCAAATTTTGAGCAGGCGTTGCCACTACAACAGAAAACCCTACCCTTTTGGCATATCAAAGGCACCAGCCACCAAGAATCGATTGCGACGTGGAAGGAGCGTGCATCGATCCCAACGACAGCAGTTTTACATCCTGATGTGGAAAACAACCCTAGGAAATGATCAACGATGGTGACTTCCCCAAGGCAGCATGTGATGATGCGACTGAGAAAATGGAAGGGGCCTTTATTTTCCAATCAATGGGATCTTCTAGTGCTGATGGTTCCATTTACAACCTCTCCCCAGTTGTACTGCTTGGAAGTGTCTTTAGATGGGAACCGATTGGAAATTTATAACGACAGACACACATTTGGATTAAAACCATCCATTTCAAGTACAGGCCTCTACGTAAATTATGCCATATATGCTGCAAGGAATGAGCTGGTGTTGCCTCAACGTTTATAAGCGGATGAGAGAATATGCTTAGTTCTCCAAGGTTGGTTACTAAGGTTCATGCTTTTGATTTAATTCTGAATCTTAGGGTCCATAATAATCTAGTAGAACCTATGCTACTTGATGATTCCACAAAAAGTGAAGAATCCTCCCAAGAAATATACATTAACAACAACGAACAGCTTGCAGCTCAAGCAAAAAATAGAGATTTACCAAATAAAGTGATTGAGTCGCAAATTGGACCCCACAAGTTTTCTTTGGACGATTATGTGCAAATTGGTCACTAAATTGGCATGGCTATGTGGAAAGCATGTGAAGATCAAGCTTCTAATCTCACCCCACCTTAAGGACAACGTTCGATGTAACCTTGAGGGTAAGGTAAAATTCAAGGAGGGAAGAATTATTACAAACCAACTCCAACATTGAGGGGCGTACATCGTAGGGGTAGAGTACAGTGTTGAACAGGATCAATTCCAAAATGGGAAAGGATCCCATGCCTGCCTACATAGAAAGTAGTTTCATAGATTGCATTCATTAGGATTGTGTTAGGGTTATATTAAAGGGAAGAGAGGGACTGGGAAGGGGAAGAAGGAAATGAATGTTGTGTAGGGCAAGCTTGCTTGCAAGGGGGGAAGACCCCTCAGTTGAGTGAACTGGGGAGTTCATTGTGTGTGTTGGTTAGAGTAATTGGGTTCTTTCAGTCTTGTAATGGAGGTTGTCAATTGTTTTTGCAATATACATACGAGTTATACGCTCCCAATCATTAGGCAATTTCCATTGTTTTCATTATCTTTTCCTATTTTCTGTTAAACAATTCAGCTTGGGATCAATGAGCAAAGGATACGTCGGGGGAATAATTATCAACAGAAAAACCAAGGGCCACAAGGGAGTTTCTGGAATTTGCAAGGGAATTATAGGGTCTTAATAAAAGGCCTCTACCGAACATAGTCATGCCATCTCAAACAATTTTCTTGTAGCTTATCACTTATCTGAGCTACTTCAAACTAGCTCTAATGGGATGATTCCTTTATCCTTCCTAGTTTGCCACTATTCCATCTAAACATCGTCATTTCCGCTAAACCAAGTTTATCTATATGATGTTTCTTAACAGCCAACAATTTTGCACCATACATTGTAGTTGGTCGTATGACCGTCCTATAAAAATTTTCTTTGAGATTTAAATAAATGTGTCGACCACACAAAACTCAAGAAGCACCTCTCCATTCATCCATCCTATTTCGATTCTCTAGGAAACATCCTCCTCCATATCACCTTCTGTATTTATAATTGAACCAAGGTACTTAACATAGTTAAATCTTCTTTTCTCAAGTTTTACCACTTCATTATCTATCTAGGAAAGCCCAAAATTATTAGATATTAGTTTTCATTCTACTTAGTTTAAAGCCATTTCACTCCAAGTTCATCTCCATATCTCTAACTTGGAATTGATCCCTACTTGTGTCTCATCTACCAAAGCAATATCATTAGCAAGAGCATATACCAAGGAACCTCATCCTAAATGTCTTTAGTTAAATCATCCACAATAAGTACAAATAAATAAGAACTCAAAGTTGATCCTTGATGTAACTCAAATGTCATCAGAAATTCACAACCTTAGCCCCCACATTCTTACACTTGTCGCTAAACCGTCATACACATCCTAACTACAACCACATATTTACTTGAAACATTTCTCTTTTCTAATACTTGCAAAATTTAACTCTTTAGGGCTCTATCATAGGCTTTTTCTAAGTCAATAAAGACTATATGAAGATCCTTCTCACAATTTTTACATTTTTATAAGTCTCTTAATAAGATAAATGGTTTCCACTTAGATCTTCCTGGCATAAAACCAAATTGGTTATCCGTATCAATAGTCTCTTGTCCCAAATGAATTTCAATTACCCTCTCCCATAATTTCATAATATGAATCATTAGTTTTATACCTCTATAATTATTGAGGCTTTGAATATCCCCTTTTAGTTTAGTAAACAAAGCTTCTCCTCCATTTATCTAGAAATTTTTCTGTGCTGATAATCTTATTAAAGAACTTGGTTAGCCAAGCTAGCCCATAAATTCCTAAGCTCTTCCGTACTTCTATTGGGAATTCATCTGGACCTTATGCCTTGCTTAATTTCATCCACCATGGAGCTTCTTTACTTCAAACATCATAATTCTCCATATCTATGTATAAAAATTGGTAGGTTACAAGAACTAAAAATACTAGCTAGATTACAAAAACTAAATCCTCCTACATTTCGTACCTTAAAAAGTAAATTCGTATGGAGGGTAGCTATTAGAACTTTGAAACCAAAAACATAAGGTGGAAAGTAAAAAAGAACTATAGCTTTATGAAAAACTGAAAAGAGAAGGGCGAGGCTATTAAAGAGCCTACAGTTTAGACCTTTTGCAACTGCTATATTCCAACATCTTGATTCTTGAAGATGTATGACCAGCATGAGTTGCATCATACTATTTGACTAAACCAATTTCTTAGTAAATTATTGATGGTATATGATTGGTCTTTTGTTTCGGGAAACTAAAACTAGGGTAGGAAAAACGAACACTTGTTTCAATCAACATTGAAACTTCTTTTTTCCACTATTTAGTATGACCTTGTTTGTTTCATATAAAAGTTATACTCTTTTACACAACTCCACATCATGGTTGTCAAAGCGTCCACCTAGGCGGCAAAGCAGTTTTTCAACCGTTTTGTTTTGAACCGCTTAATTGACGCCCAATCTACAAAGGAACTCCAAGGACCCCCATGCCTGTCGACAACAGAATGTGAAGCATAATCCATACTCAACATCAAGAATCAGTAAATGCCTAGGCAGACTCTTTGACAACCATGGTTTGATGAGATGAACTTATGTTTGTGTTCTTTTTTTGAATAATTTTTCATAATTATGATTCTTGAATGCTTGTTTTTTTTGGATGAATGTGACTATTGATTATTTGTTTAGCTTATTGTAGAAAGTAATTGTATTGAAAAGTAGTTGTATTGAAACATTTTGACCCAACCACTTTGGTTGCCTTATTGCTGCCTAATTGCCGCTTTGTCGCCTAAACGCCTAGGCAAAGCCCAAATAGCTTTGGTCGCCTTGCCACCTTGACAACCATGCTCCACGTGTTAATCAAGTTTGTTGCCATCTCTACAGTGCAATATATCAACAATTTGACCTTTACCCTCACTGATAAATTTACAAACACATTGATTTTTAAATCAAATCAATTTACTACAAATTCAAGAATTTCTAAGCGTAAAAGGTTACATTGACCTGTACGAGGACGCATTTATTCTCCATAAAAGTCTTCAGTTAATATTTTTGCTCATGCATCATTATAATTTGTGGGTTCTATCAAAAGTAAGGTTTCAAAATACTACAAAGAATTTAGGAGTAAACCAAACGTCACAGACCATAAAATCAATCTTGTTATCTGCCCCACCCAATGCTCATAAAACAATCCTCTTAGGATGGCATGATGACAAGATGAAAAAAAAAGGAATGGTTCATAGGTGCTAGATGTTTTTCCATAACATTCAAATATAAGGTATTCTAGAAAAAGCACTTCTTGAGAAATAGGATGGTGCAAAGAAACTGATTACCTGATGTGCATGTGATGTCAAACCACACACTTTACTTCAAAACCTAATCATGTGGCCAAATGTACTTTATGGTAGTATATCATTGACAAAAGTAGCTAGTATAAATAAAGGGTTAGTTTGAAAAATTGGATAGTTGAAAGAACAATGGGGATGTAGCTCTCACAATGGAGCAGTTGAAAGAACAATGGGCATGTAGCTCTCACAATGGAGCACATCATAGTTATGAATAGAGAATGGCATTAAAAGGGTAAAGAAGTGAAGAGGCGCATCCGGAATATCATGTAGTCAAGAAGTTCTTCCTTCAAAACTGGAAGGAGAATTTTATAGCAGAGTCATATGACCAGCTATGATATATGGTGCAGAATGTTGGTGTTGCAAATTGTTTCAAAGGCCCATGGTTACTTCCCCAAACCCTACAGCCTTTAATTGATCCAGGGGTGATTTGGTCTACAAATTTCATGAAGTCCTAGGTCAGGGTCCCATTGAGTCCAGCTAGTTATCAGGACCCTAGATCTATTATGTTTTCTCATTTGAGTTAGGTGGATTCCCAGTTTGTGTTGGAATTCCGTAGTCTCAGTCTACTTGTTGTCAGGAATCCATATCTACTCTTAGAATCCAATTAGATGTCGAGTAAGTTATGAAAGAGTCCTTGTTTATGCAAGAAGTCTTTAGTCAAGTCCAAGTCATACTCAGATTAGAGTTCTAATTTGAAATCCAGTCAGTTTCCCAGTCTGCTTCATAGTTTGTTTCCTCTAGAGGCTATAAATAAAGCCTCCATTCTCTGTAAACACAAGTTGAATTTGAATAATATAATCGATATTGAGTTTGGAGGTAATAGAAGTTGCAAGCTTTCCTTGGAGAGGCCTGCGGCTGCCACTGGAGAGTGATTTCTGCAGTTTCTTCGTCAACTACAGCCACCATCTTCAAGGTCCAGCAGCTCCCTTCACACTCACAAGTAAATACAGCCTCCCCCACCCCTTTCCAACCCACTTCCCTTCTTCCCTAGCCCACGCAACCTTACCCCACCCCTTCCCCTTGCAGCAGCAACTATCCCCCTCCCTTTCAAACTCTTAGATTCCCAACCCCTAACCACACCCTCTACCTTCTAGTTGGATCACACCCCTCCCCTAACCCTATCCCTACCGCTAGATCTTCCATTAGATCTTCCTCCATTAAGTATTGAAATTTTCTGCAATTCCACTTCAACATCTAGAAACCATAAACACCTAGCTTTACTAGAAAATAACTCCCAACTTACTCAGCCAAGCATCAACCCCCTTTAGGATTATCTCCCACTCCCATTACCTCCCCTTGACCCTTGTTGACTTTCCTAAGCGTCCTAACCCAAGTAGGATAATTCAAACCAAACCCAAATCAATTCGAACTAACCTGAACATATCAAATAACACGAAATTTACCTATATAATGCTTCTTTGCCACCGAACATGTGAACCAAATTCTAGGGTTTAAGAGTATTGGAATTATGCCCTAGAATTGGGCTCACTCAGGGATCCTTTCTCAGGAAACCAGCAGTCTTCTAGGGCTGTAGTTGCCTTTAATTGAATGTTTCTGAAGGAATTAGGGTTTGCAAAGGTTAGGGTTAGGCCTAGAAGATTTCGGCCAGGCTTAGGAATGAAGGCATTTAGGTCTAGGGATTAATAGTAAACTGTAACTTAGGTTTCAGACTTGGGAATTAGGTTAGAGTTGGTTCTCTAAGGGTTTCGGGCTACGTTTGAGGGTTAATAGGGTTCAGATGCTGCTCTAATGTAATTCCAGGTTAGGGTTTTTAAGGCTTGGGCATTACGGTTTCGGATGGACTAGGAAAGGGAAGATGTGAATGTTAAAATGCATATCTGGCAAATCTAGGAAGGATTAAACAACGAATGATCAAATCAAAATTGATTTGGGATTAACTGCGAAACACGTTAAGTGATAAGAAAGTCACTCGAAGAGGCATGGGCATATTCAAAGGACGCCTTCAAATGCTCCCATACAAGGAGTGATTTGATTTTAGATTGAATTAAAAGAGTTTGGAGCCCAACCTAGAATGACTCTAGGAAAAGTGAGGGAAAAAAACATAGTTTAGAAGTATGACCTTGAATACAGCTAATTGGAGGTATTGATCCCATAGTTATCATGGCATTGCCTAGGGCGGAGCTATGGTTGCCTTGTTTGTGTTGGCCTTTTTTCTCTTTTTTTCTTTTTTTTTAAATAACCTCCTCCAATACTGTTGATCACCTAGGCACCATGACAATTATGATGGAACCATGCAGCCAACCCACTTGTTAAAATATGATAGAATTTTTTTTTTTTTTACCTTTTTCCTTCTTTTTTTTTTTTTTGGGGTGGGGTGGGGGGGGGTGGGGTGGGGTTGATAATGAAACATACCTCACGTAGAGCACGGTATGCATCCTCATAAAACCGCAAAGCCTCAACCCAGTCTCTCCGAAATTCTGCATACACAGCAACCTGCAATATGATTAGTTTTGCGTTCATTCAGTAACAGAAATTCCTTCACACAAGATTTGCACATTATAGAAGCCAAAGATGAGACAACCACAACTATAGCTGTACAAATAATAGAAAAAGAAATGGAAATTTGGAGTACTCTCCTCTTTTCAAAGGTTAAAGGAACTCTCAAAGCTAATCTTTCAAGAGGGTCTATTGAAAAAGAATTAAAAGTAGAAGAAGAACCAGATATCCAAAAAATAAACAAAGAAGAGTAGACAAAAGAAATGAAGCATCATCCCCACTTGAGTCAGGAACTTCTTCTTTGTCAGAGAAATTAGCATGATTGTGTTTGCCCATCAACAAAGTCAATACAGAGTTTTTTGCATTCCAAAATTGAAAATGATGGGTGCTCACAGAAGAAAAAAAAAAGAAAAGTGAGTCCTAACCTTAAAGCAATAGCGGATATTCAACTCAGTAAAGCTGAAGTTTTTCTTCTCAATACGAGTTTTAATCCTTCGACCTTCATCCCTGTAATATATATTTGCTAGTTCAGCAAGTGCACCACCCAACCTGCAGGTTTATCCAATAAAATGCTAAGTTCACAAAGAGAATGAGGTTTGGCATGAAACAAGATCTCAATATATCATAAACATTGCTTGCCTGTTAAGAGAATGTCTTAGCTCCGATACGCCATTCTGGATGAAGATAAGAAGATACTTAGAATCAACTTCAGCTCGCTTTCGCAGGGCAATCATACGATCTTCAGTGACTTCATCTGCATTGGACATAAAGGCATCAAGATTTGATACCCTTTCTATTTTCACCACTACTAGATTTAATAACTTTGAAAGTTCACAATTTTTAAACAGACTCTTAATTTCTTCCTCTTTTAAAATCCGTTGAAGATCCTCAGCAGCAAATAAGAGTGTCAAGTGGTATGGTTTCAGTATGGTACGGAAAATACCCACCCAAAACTGAAAGCATACCGTACCGCATAAGATCTAGTTTTGTGAAACATTTTCCGTACCACTATGGTGGAGTACCAATATGGTATAAAAACGATATTTCTAAATGGTATGTATACAGTATTACACGCATTAAATGTCACAGAATGGTACCAAAACAGGTTTACTACTATTTAGTGTAAATAGTACAAAATAAGGCATCAGATCACCTGTTTATATACTGATTAGCGAAACCTTAAAAAAAAAAAGCATGCTTATATATATGTATACCTCTAAATAGAATATACGATATGGTTTCGGTATATACAAATGGTTTTGAACCAGAAACTGTTTCTGTACCATACCACACCCAATACCCTTTTCAAAAACTGTAATGTACCTTTCTTGATACGGTTCGTGTATGGTACAGTGTTATCCGGGCAATTTCAGTTTAGATTTGAGGTTCCGATACCAAATTGAAACCCTCACAAAAAGCTTTTATGAAAAGTTTCTCAAAATTAAAATACAAGTTAAATGTCATTCTGGTACATAGTGCAGAGGAATTACTAAGCTATGCTTTCTTTTCTCAGGAATAAATCCATGGCTGGATTATGTACATGTTGGCCCTTTAATCCCATGGGTACTATCATTATGGACCTAAACTATAACATCAGGATTAGATATTTTAGCTCCATACTTTTGTTCTTAATTTGAATTGCTTTAGTTGCTTTCCTTTTTCCTTTTAATGTTTTGTGGAGCTGGATTAGGACACTGTCCGGAGTCTAATTCAGCTTCCCACCAGTTTAAGTTACTGTCGTCAGGGGTATTATAGGAGAAAATTCCCTCTTAGGATTGCTCTAGCAGTCCTCGAGAGGGATATTTTCCCTCACTTTCTTTCTTCTGTGTGGTTGAAACCTTTGTATTCAGCCTCTTTTGGTCTAGTTCAATTCTGATTAGTTTCTCCTCAGATTCAACATAGTATCAGAGCTTCAGCTCTTCTGACCAAATCCGCAAGCCTCTTGCAACATTATTCCCATCAGCAACCTGTCGCAGCAACATTGCAGCATTCTCTTTCCAACTCAAAAGAATAGCACTAAGGGGAAACCAACGAAATAGTTGCTACTCTTCTTCTTCCCCACTATATGACTTGGCAAATTCAAGTATAAATATCATATAATTTCTCTCCTCAATATACCTGACGAAACAACTCAAAAATTGAAGGATCGATCTTCCCTTTGGAGAACTCAATCTGTAGTATATCTGAGTATTGTCTCTTGTTCACGCCTGCACTTAAAATACACGGTAGTTGTGGATCGAATTCTTCAGAAAAAAATAAGTATGGTTTTTTTTTTCCTCTGTCTGTTTCAGCTCTTAAGATTGTATCCTTCCTTACATGCTAGTATAGTTCAACCAGACCTACAATTTGTTTCAGCTCTTAAGGTTTTGTTTTAGCTGGCATAATTGAACTGATTCTGCATAATCTGATTGAATTCTAAATCTGGTATAACAACTGCTTCAGATAAAACAGAATCTTCAACCACTATATCTGAAAATCCCGAGGAAACAGTGACTACCATCCCTTTGGATCTTTACTTACAATCCTGGATGAAACAAATTAACTAAAGTGGAGAGATCAGCCTATATTACCATCACTGTCTGTGGCCTAGGCCATATTACAAGCACAACTGTTAAGCCAATCACACCTGGTCCACTTCAGGATTGATGGCTTGCACATGACTCTAGTAATGGACTTCCTAATTCGTTCCATGAAACCTGAACTGCAACAGACTTTTTTATTAGGGAAATTTTCTCACATGGATTAATTTTGAAAAAGATTTACCTAATAAGATATATTTTTTTTATAAGTTTCACCCAAATGGATTCTATTTTTGAAAAGAATTAGCAAATTCCAAATTTTGTGATAATTTTTCCTGTCCAACTAATATTCTACTATGAACTACCCAAAATTACCCTCAAAGTAAAGTCTATTCTATATAATTATTATTTTTTACCTCTTTAAATAACATTTTTTCCTAATTCCACTCAGACAATCCAACGTTTGAGATTTTTTAGTAACTTACTCCTAAGAATTAGTTACTAGCATCTTTTTTTTTTTTTAATAATGTACTCTTAAAAATTCAGCTATAATTCTCACTAATTCCTCTTTCATTTTTTTTGCTTTTTTGGTTCTTTTTTTTTTTCCCGAATTCGGAGCTTGATATTTGGTGGTGGGGGCACTCTCTAGTTTTTTTATTTAAAATAAAAAATATAATTTGATATAGACCCCCCCCAAAAAAAAAAAAAAAAAAAAGATATAAGATATTATTTGATCTAATTGTTATTCAAACAGCATTCCTTAGGTCATCGCCCGTGTCAATGTTATTCAAACGTGAGATTGTCTAACTAATTTTTAGGAATTGAATTAGGAAGGAAAAAAGAAAAAGAAAAGGTGTTTAAAAAGGTAAGAAATACTAACTATATATATATATATAACTTTACTTTGAGGGTAATTTGGGTAGTCCATAGTGGAATATTAGTTGGGTCGGAAAAATTATCACAAAATTTGGGATTTGGTAATTCTTTTCAAAAATAGAATTCATTTAAGTAAAACAATTTTTAAAACATCTTATTAGGTAAATCTTTTTCAAAATGAGTCCATCTAGGAAAATTTCCCTTTTTTATTATTGGATTGGATATTGTTGCTAGTATTTGAAATATTGCCAAACAGAATTCTGGTGAGGTTGGAGCTCATATAAAGTTATTGAAACCAAACAAAGGGAGATGTCTGTATTACAACACCCTCAGTACACGATGGTAGAAGACCAATCACTAAAATACCTTGCAACCAACAAGTCAACCACCACTGGTGCGGCATTTTCCCGATCCCCAAGTCTATAACCTCAGGGCCTTGGTATCCGCCACATCCAAAAGGTCAATTCCGGGGCCCTACTCAAACTCATCTGGAAAATTGTCTCCAAACAGGACTCTATTTAGGTCTATTCCTCTCTTCTCAAATCTGATTCTTTATGAACTGCCCCCATCCCCTTTAACCCTTCTTGGGTCTGGAGGAAGCTTCTCTTACTAAGACCGCACGCTCTCCTTGCCATTTCCACCCATATTTCATCTGGTTCTTCTACCTCTTTCTGGCTTGACTCATGGCATCTGATGGCTATCCTCTTCACCCTCTTTAGCCCAGTGTTGTCTATGAAACCCGCATCCCCAAATCCACCCCCCTTTCTCATTTCATCATTAATGGTTCCTGGGCTCCCCTCCCCCACCATAGTCTCAAACAAGTCTGGAACTCACTCCCTCCTATCTTTCCTTCCCCTCGTGACCTCCTAGTTTGGCTCCCCTCTGCCACTAAATCCTTCACCACCGCCTCAACTTGGAACCTTCTCCGCTCGCCTTCCCCCAGCCCCCTTGGCCCCCTCTAGTATGGTTTAAGGGTCATATCCCCCCGCCACTCCCTCACCCTCTGGAAATCCCTAAACCTAGCCCTTCCCGCCCAAGTTTTCCTCATTAGTCATCATATCTCTGCTAACCCCAACTGTATCCTTTGTTGGAATGGCACTAAGGATTTAAAACATCTGTTTTTCTCTTGCCCTTTCTCCAATTCTCTTTGGACTTTTGGAGAAAAGCCCTCGCTTCCATCTAGCCCCGCTCTCGGTGCTCATTTGGCTTTGATCGTGATTGGTCTTGGGTTTCGAGTAACTTTTCAGGTACTTCCATTTGTGATTGGATCAGTAAGCTTGTCTTTTGTGCCACGGTCCACCACTTGTGGTGAGAGCGCAATCTCAAACGATGGACTTCCAAATCCCGCTCTTTAGACTCGATTTGGAATGCAATTCAATTTGATGTTTCTTCTAAACTTCTCTATATCCCCCACCCCCAGGTTGTTGACTCCCAAGGAACAGGCTCATTGTTGTCTCTTGGGGCCTTAATTCCTCCTTCCAACCTTCTCATTGAAAGCTGGTTCCCCCTGCTCCTCTTTTGTAATTCTTTGTTTCTCAATATAATTATTTATATATATATATATATATATATACACACACCACTGGTTGCATTGGAGCCTATCACCCGTTGCCTTCAATTACAGCAGCCTTCCACTGAATTCGCAGCAGCAAAAACCTTTGTTCTTCTCTTTTTCTCTTCTTGTCCCTAGAGCTAAACTCTCTTAACCTTTACTCACCAATTTCTTGCTTCTACCCCCCCCCCTCTTTCCCATTCTTATTCCTAAGTCCAAAATGAAAACCTAACTAACTTCCACTTTACGCATAGGCCATATTGTTGATCTTTTCCATGTAGGCCTAGGTGATTCAGCCCTATCCATGTTCATGTGCAATTTGGGGATGATCCCCTATGACCCCTTTCTTTGGTACGTGTATACACGTTCGACACTAGAGGCTTTATCACAGTCTCTCTCCCACCCCCCAGTTTTGGATACCCCAATGAACAAGCATATTGTTGTCTCCTTGGGTTGTCTCCTGGGGTTTAGGGTGCTCCTTGATGCCTTCTGGTAGATTGTAATCCCCCTCTCCCCCCCCCCTTCTTTCTTTTATCTCTTGTACATTCTTTTTACCCTCCGAGCTTTTAGTTAATGACCATTTCGCTCATCCCCAAAAAAAATAATAATAATAATAATAAATAAAACAAAATAAAGGAACTTGAGAACTTGTTCTTTCTCAAACCTGTTGGCTCTAAGTGGGTGCTTATAGTGAAATAGAAATTTAATGGACCAATGGACCATTACAAAGCTCAACTAGTGGTTAAAGGATTCACTTAAACATTTGAAACTGATTACCAAGAAAAGTTTGCACCTGTTGCCAAATTAGACAAAAGTACCAATGTTGTTATAATGTGCTGTGAACTTAGGATAAGATCTAAAAACAAAACGTTAAAAAGGCCTTTTTACATGCAACGCTACAAGAAGCTTTGCGGAGATTCCCCTAGGTTTTTTTGACAAGAAAACTCGTGCATTATATGGTTTAAGGCAGTTCCTCATGCATGGTTTGGAAGGTTCCATAAACCTATGGTTTCATTAAGATTACAAACAAAGCAAGGCTGACTATACCCTCTACAGCAGAAGGATAAATGCCAAGCTAGCCATCTTAATTGTCTATGTTGATGATATGGTCACTATAGGCAACAACGGTGGTGAGATAATACAGTTGAAGAAATTCTTGAGTCATGAGTTTGAAATAAAAGATCTAGGGAAGTTACAGTACTTCCTTGAGATTGAAGTTGATCATTCCACTAAGGGTATATAATTATCTCAAAGTAAGTATGTCCTAGACTAACTATCTAAAATAGGATTACAAGGTTGTCATCCCTGTGATACCCCATTGGAACCTACTGCTCAATTCAAGGAAAAAGCTGAAAAACCTGCTCATAGGATTGCCACAAGAGACTTGTGAGATATTAATTTAACCATCTCTCATAAATGACCAGATATTGCTGCAGTGGGTATGGTCAATCAATTTATGCATGTTACACCACTCACATGGTTGCTATTCTTCATATTCTTTATCACTTGAAGTCTACCCCTTGTAAAGGAGTCCTTTTATACCCACATGATCATCTCAATATCGAGGCCTACACAGATGCTAATTGGGGAAGCTCACATGACCAAAAGTCCACCTTAGGGTTTCGTGCTTTTATTGATGGAAATCTAGTCACTTGTGCAACAAGAAACAAAAAGTGGTCACAAGATCCAATGCAGAAGCAGAATTTAGAGCTATCGCTTAACAAATTTGTGAGCTTTTATGTTACATACTTAAACGGTCTATTTGAAGACCTAAATGTTCCAACTTTTCCTATGATGCTCTATTATGACAACAGAGCACCTATAAGCATGGCCCATAATCGAGTACCGAAGCAAAGTTTCGAGCTATGGTTCAAGGGAGTTCTAACTTCTAAGTTGTTATGGTAGCATGGTCTACTTGAAGACCAAAATGTTCTAGTTCCTTTTCCTATGATGCTCTATTGTGACACCAAAGCAGCTATAAGCACTACATATAATTCAGTGCAACATGATAGGACAAAGCGCATGGAGGTTGACAGACACTTCATCAAAGAAGTTGGAAAGTGGCGTAAAATATATGCCCCTTGTGAAGTCTGGTGATCAACTAGCCGATGTCTTCATTAAGGGATTACCAAGAGTATATTTAACCTTATTTTGGCTAAAAGGGCATGTCTGATATCTATGCACTAACTTGAGGGGGAATGTTGTCAAGGGAAAAAAATCCTATGGGGACATATTTGGATTGAAACTCTTTAGTTCTAAAACGATCCTGATTAGTTTCTTCTCAGATGTAACTCTTAAAGGAAAAAAAATCCTACTGGGCTGTGAATAAAATTATTACACTCTGAAATTATTTTCCTTAGATTCAACAGTCACCTAATATGTCATGGAGTACGTGAGACCTTTCCTTGCTAGTGTAGAAATCTATTTTTTTTAATTGTTTATTTAAGTTTCTTAGATTCAACAGTTACCTAATAGGTCATGGAGTATGTGAGACCTTTCCTTGCTAGTGTACAATTCTTTTTCTTTTTTTTTTAATTTTTATTTAAGTTTTTTAATGAATAGTTTTTTGCTGCTCTTATCTTGTTCTCCATTAAAGAATCTTTATTGCGTTTCATTAAGGCTGGCAGGATAAGTGTTTGATCCGAAACAGGTTGAGGTTGGTGTTAACTCTTCTGCAAACAAAATCAATAATTTATTGCCCCTATTCTAACCTAAGATAGGTATTTCCCATTCTTTTCATTTCCCCCATATCTTTTACTTCCACAGGTCTCTAGGTTCTCCCACAAGTTTAACTTTCCATTTTCTCCCACCTGCTATTACACTAAAACTGACACAGTTTTCACAAAGAATTAGTTAAGAGTAAACCTACACCTAACATACCACTTATCCCCAAAAAAAAATGTATTCATCCAAAAAACTACCTAATATCATCCCACCATCAAACCCCCCCCCCCCCGGAAATTGACCAAATTCAACTATTTTGACCTAGTCAAATTACATTGTTCATAGCAAATTCTGGTAATTGGCCAGTTAGTCACCTAACAGTCTAGAACTGCATCAGTATGTCACAAATGGTAAGAATATTGGAAACCTATAATCAAAAGTTCAGCAACTCCATGACCAAAGATTAATGTGGGTATGAATTGTATGATACCTGAAAACTTGAGATCCAAAAGTACAAGTAACAAAAACTACAGTATACTGACAACTTGTAGCTCATTCAGAATTATAACAAACAGCTTCACTAAAGAGAGATTCGAACAGAAGTTTGATGGTAATGTTGTGACAAAATAGCATACCCTTTTCAGTTGACTGAACGACCACCACAACCAATTTACTGTTCCTTCCACGAACCACAATTCTACAGACAGCAAAAAACATATAACAGAACCATACACAAAGATAAACCTTAACATCTTAATGAAACATTTGAATAAAAGACAAATTCAATATTCTTTAATATAATTGTGGCCAAAAAGACGAAAAATAAATCAATTCAGAAGAAGTTGTTACAATTGCTTATCCTAAAAGCCCAATTCATTAAGCAAGCACCAGGACGACGTACATCAATACATCCCCTTCCGCACATAGTTCCATGCACACAGCCACACACGTGACACCATCAGGTGGTACTCAGGGGGAACAAACATCTAACCTCTTGGTTCTGATACCAAGTCACAACCGCTTATCCTAAGGGCTCAATCTGTTAAGGCCTAAGGGCCAACAATGTACAAAAAAAGGTGACAAAGGTAAAAAAAATTTAAAGTGCACAATTACCAATGAATAAAATATTTGGCAGCAACACAAATGAGCCAAAGTTTTACTAGTTTCAAATATTATTAAAGTTAAGAATTTTAGCTGAATCACTAGAAAATACATCTAATTAAAGGTTTTACAATAAACGTGAAAATATTTAGCTTGGTAACTCTTTAAGGGTATAGATAACAACAAGAAGAATTTTATAATAGGAAAAAGGGTGAATCACAGCTTGGTACCTAACATTCAAAGAAAGTACAACCATGTCATCTCATGTTTCAAGAACTACAATTTGGGGTTCGCTTAGCAGTGCCCTTCCCTCCATTGCCCTCTACTCAGTCCCTGCACCACAACAAATCTCTTTGGTCTTACCTATACCACCACATTCCTGCTCTGCTTCCCCTCCATTATAATCTCCTGCAACCCCCCTCCCCGAATTTCGCTCACTTTCTTCATGAAGCTCTCAACAGTCAACACACCCTTTTTACCCCCACTGCCTGCTCATTCTAGAGCTCCCCACCACCACCTCCATTACATGTGGTCATTTGGCAGAAGGTAAATTAGATTCAGCTGTTATCTTTTCTGCCTTTAGTGAGTGGAACACTACCATGCCTTCTTGTTGTCTCACCAGCCTTTGCATCCAACTTCCCTACTCCTTGCATCTCCTCCTCCAGCTCATCTATTCCCACCATCTACTCCCTTCCATGCCCTCAACAGTGTAATACCTCTTCCCCCACCCTCTACTCCTTCCTTCCACCCCCATGCTGCCCTATGCCCCTCCCACACCTTCTCCTCTGTTATATTTGTAGTATATTGGCCGAAGGAGGAAGAAGTGTATGGCCAAATATTGCTTTCAAAGGCAAAACTGAAAACATGAAAGGAATGGGCATCTCAAAGATAGAATTTATGGAACATGAAGTACCCCAAGCATAGTGCTTATGAAAGTTATTTACCAGTACATTAGGATGTTTGTGATGACAAGAAAAACAGTAGATCCATAAGTAAACTATGACTATCAAACTTAATGGTAACCTTTTTGGATTATAATTCGTTTTCTTTCTTTTTATGGTAAGGATACATTTGAGGATGCTAAGATGTATGAGTGGCAAAACTAGGAAGGATAAGATAAGGAATAGTCATATTAGAGTTGGTCTGGGAGTTGCTCCCATTAGTGATAAGCTTCGGGAAAATTGTTTGAGGTGGCACAGCCATGTTTAACAGAGCCCTATAAATTCCCCTGGACGGAGAAGTGATATATAATCCAGGTTGAAGGAACTAGAAGAGCTAGAGGTAGACCTAAGATAACCTTCAGAGAAGTGGTGAAAAAGGATATACATAGCTTAGGCCTTGTATCTAGCATGGCATCAAACAGAACTGATTGGAAGGCAAGAATCTGTTTAGCTGATACCATTTAGTTGGGACAAGGCTTATTGTTGTTGTTGTTGTAATACCTTTGGGATTATTTCCTTTGTATTCCATATATAGCCCTTCATTTCAAGTAATTAGAAGCAAAAAATGTTCAGATGGGTGTGTGGCAAAACTAGCAAGGATAAAATAAAAAAGGAGCATATAAAGCTGATTTGGGAGTCGCCTTGGTTCAAGGTAAGGTACAAAGAATCATCTGAGAGGTCACATTCAAAGGAGGCACTCTGATGCTACAGCTTGGAGGTGAAACTTCATTCAAATTGAATGTATTAGAAGAGCTAGGGGCAGGCCCCAATTGACTCTAGGAGAAGTGGTGAAGAAAGAGATGCATAGTTTAGATCTTGTTTCAAGTATGACCACCAATGGAGACGATTGGAAGTAAAAGATTCATGCAGCAGACACTATCTAAATGGGAAAAGTGCAAAGTAGTTATTGTTAATGTTGTTATTAATTTATTTTTTCCACTGTTTTTTATTATTTTTTTTTCTATGCATGGATCCATGTAGCCAGAACCACTTAATTGAGATAAAGCTGAGTTGTTGATGTCATTGTTGTTGTAAACTTGTAATACATTTGGGATTATTTCCTTTGTGTTTCATTGTCTATGCATGGATCCATGTAGTCAGCACCACTTAATTGAGATAAACCAGATGCTCTTTGAGTTGCTTCAGAAAATTTCAGGGCTTGTTTTTAGCTGTTAGAAGCAGATAGGGAGCTTCACACATGCATTGGTTCAGATTAGAGGCCTGGAGCTGCAATTACTGAACTGACGTTCAGTTTTTTCTGCTCCTCTGGTTGTTGCCCTATCATATTCCAATGCTTGTTGTTTCTTGCAAAAAAGCCCTGGTGAGCTTTAACTCCTCTAATTGTATCTCACTTTTCTTCTTCCACTTTTACTAGCTCTTTCTTTCATTCATCTGTTGCGTCTGACATGTCACAAGAATGAAGCAAAATATTTCTAATGCCAAAATGAAGAACCAGGCAAAACATAGGACTGATGCAGCTCCAATGTAAACTTAAATATACATAGAAAATTCTACAGCCAAAATGAAGAACTGAGTACAAGATAACAAGGGTAAAAAAGGGACCATTTAACTTAGGGATCACTTGAGGGTTCACTTACTCAACTAGAGGAGGACCTCAGACTCAAGTGCGGATTCACTCAACCCAAAGAGGGTCTCAGTTATTGCCCTTTTCTCCCCATGGAACTAGCCATTGAAAATTGATGACTAGTGACAAATTATGGCTTCATTGCACAATCAACCTCCTCCATCAATATTTTCTCCACAAAAACACCTTCTGACAACACATGCGGGGCAGCCATTATTCAAAATGTGGAGGCTTATCTGTTATCCTATCTCCCTTGATAAAGTTATTGTTTATAAATAAAAATGCTTTACAATTCTCATATTCAAATAAGAGAGAGGGTATGACCAGTAAAGTTTATCTACAGTATAGTCTATTGACTTAAACTGTGAAAAGCAGTCCTGCCAACCAAATACGAGATCAATTACTTTCCTCAAGTTTTCCTCAGGTTTTATGAGGTAACACAAGCATAAGAACATTCATTCAGCTTCACTACATGACTGAGACTTCAACGATTCACCGATAGTATTCTATTCTTACAGATAGAAGGTATGCTAACATGTCTCCTAGTGAAAAAAAATAGCGCACCAAATTTACAGTTTGAGCTACTGTCTAACTGAAGAAGAGTTGGTAGTTAATGGAAAGAAATGTTAAGTATGAGGAGTATAAAAAAGGGAAAGAAGAACGAATTCGTACTTTAGATTTTCAAGATCGGTGCAGACCTGTAGCCACTGTGCAGGATCACCGGCAACTTGACCCGAACTAAACAAAGCAGCAACAACCGCCGGAACCTTGGTTCGATGCTTCAGTAACCAGTCTCTCTTCAAAATTCCACCGGGTTGACCAGAATCTGCAGCTTCCTTCTGCGTCCTGCCCATAATCGAGATCTTCGAGAAATCCGGCAACGCCAGAGTATTGATTGGGGGCTGCTCAGAGTGAAGATAAGTTGAAATTGTTGGATGGAGCTCCGGACATCCTACCAAAGAAATCAGAGTAACTGGAGGAGTGCGGAACTCTTCGGCGTATTCTTCCATAATAATCTGCTACAGTCGAGATTGCAGAAACCGTCCTCGTTTAAAATTCAGGTGCCCTAGTCTAGATTGTATTGATTGCTAGCTTATGGTAGGGCTTTTCAAATTCGTTTCACATCGATCTGATGTGATGAACAATGCGATCTGAAACGAAAACACAAGGATCTGCTAGATATGATTTTACGTTCCAGGTGCTTGAGTTATAGCGTTCTCCATGATCCCATTTTGCATATTCGAAGCTGCTGCGTTGAGAATTTAGTGGAATCGTTTCGCTTTTTTTGATTCGGAAACGTTGAGGGCCCTTGCGGCGGCAGTGTAAGAAGTTTTTTTTTTTCCCCCTTTTTTGGGGGAGGAGGGGGGGTAAGGTGTAAGAAGAATTTGCCTACCACACCAATGGTTTTCTGTTTTTTTTTTTTTGGGTAAATGGTTTTCTGTTTTACATATAAGATACATTTTGTTATTAGAAATATAAGTTTTTCAGACTGTATTAAAATAATAATTCCGAAATGCCTCCGTTACGGAATTATGACCTTTCAATCCCTGGTTATTTGTTTGCCAAACCGGCGTTTCACATGAAGATGATGTACGATGAGTCTCTCTTGTTTGATGCCTAAGGTAGCGTTTGCTTCCACAATTTTTTGGAATTGGCTTCCAAGGATTCGTGATTTTACGAAAAAACCCGTTTGCTTCCATCAGTAATTTTGACACAACCTAAAGTCCTAAGAGGCATGTGGCTCAATTCCTGAATTTTTATTTATTTTTTTTTTTTTCGATCACCATTTCCACTCCTCAAGTGACCATTGCTGAGAATTCCTGCACGGTTGAGTTAAAGGGTGCAAAAGAGTTGTAGTTCCAGCAAGTGAAAGATCTAGTCATGACCCCCTACGATCAATAGAGAAACAAGTGATCTATTTTAAAGTCTATGAGCTCAATTTGCTTTGTTCAAAGGTACACAATGTCTCATTTGTCGTCGACAATAAGGGATAGGTTGATCACAAAAAGAAGAATATAAAGGGGGTTGCACGCTATTGAGAGCTCAAAAAGGAGTAGGTAGGTCGTAAGGAGAGGTGGAAGTAGAATTGCAATATGCTTGGTAGAAGTGGGGTTGTTGCGAAAAATACATGTGGAGTGGATTGTGGGGATTACATGAGAGGGTAGTCCAATGATAGAAACAAGAATTGGCCCAAGAGGAAGATAAAAATGCTGGGAAGAAGCGAGTGGGTGCACCGTGCAAATGTGTGATTGATGCAACAACAACCAAAAAATGAAGAGAAATAAAAAAAGAAAGAAGTGAAATGAACATTGTTTTGTTGGTTTTGTTAATCTATCAATAAAGCAAGCCATTTTTGTAGATTGATGGTGAAATAATTGATGACTGGTTTTGTAATGGCAAACCTACTATTGGTTAATCAAGTAATTTTCCCTAGTATCCTCCATAGCTGTAAGAAACTTCAAACAATATCACATATAATAAATAAAACTTCTAAGTGTTGGAAGAGTGTCCAAGACTCCAAATACAACAACAAACTCAATATTGACATGAGTGATTGGGATTCGATATACATATCCAAATAAAACAATATATGGAAACCGATGACAAACAAACCGAAGAAATGGAAGCACAAAAAGTGAGAATATAGATGAAAGCAAGTGGAAAGACATCTACTCTACAAAGTTGAGAATAAAATTTGACCTAGAGCTTAGCAACATGGGTTATAGCTCTCCAAGAGAATCTATCCAAAGTTATATTTTGTATAAAACAATCTATGAAAACAGATGACAAACAAAATGAAGAAACGGAAGCACAAAAAGTAAAACTATCATTTTTTTAGGGGCTAATCAAGCCTTTCATTTCATAAAATACATAGTCCTAAATGAATTGGAACCGAACATAGCTTAAGTAACCAATTAGAGGAACATGGCCAATAACTCGTGTCTGAAACTGAGTGGGCCTTCCGGGCTAGGTGATCCGCAACTTCATTGGATCCTCTAGAGATATTCCTAGAGATTAAAGCCCAATAATTTAGTGGAGATAAGTCTTATATCTTCCACAATGGGCAAAATCCATGTTGGGTTAAGGGAATTAACATTCAAGACAAAGTTGACAAGTTGTTTGCAGTTCAACTCCACCTTGATGAAATCAAATCCGTTCACCAAGGGCTTCAGTAATTCCAGATCCTAGAGAGGTTGCTTCTCCTTCTAGAGCTGATGTGAATTGCTTCAGCTTTAACATAGCAAAAAGTGGTTTTTCAAGTGCATCTCTAATGATGATTCTCATTCCACCTACTCTCGTCTTTGGCATCCAAGATACATCAACGTTTAGTTTGACAAAAGGATGAGCTGGACATTTTCATATAGCACTTGGCTAAATCGTTGCCTCATGCATGTTTGGCATAGTAAGCTCCGAATTGTTGAAAGCATCCCAAAATTTTGCATGGGCAGATTCAGCAGCCAATACTACTTCTTATGGAGTCCATGTTTTTTCCCCCACTACCCTTGAATTTCTTGCTTTCCATATGAACCAAATGATAAAGGAAAAAAGGCTCTTTAATTTTTCACCATTATGTGAAGCCAGATGACTAACCTGGTCCCCACTTTTTAACCAATCTGCCATGCTAGTATGCAATCCATGTACACTTCCCATGATATTGAGCTTCAAACCATACCACTCTGGAAAACGTGCAATGAAGCAAGCAGTGAGTGATTGATTCCTCTTCCGTTCCACATTCCCACATATTGCATCCATCTTGACTCCTCTTTTGATCAACTATTTAGAAACAACAACACTTTCATTACAAGCTTTCCACATAAAGTTATTGATCTTAGGCAATGTTTTGCATTTCCACCCCTCTTTCCAAATTGTTGAATTCCATGAGTGAGATTTGGATGATGATGGAACCTTTCTATCCTCAATTTCCTTCAAATCTTGAATAAATCTATAAGCTGATTTTACAAAGAAGCTGCCATCTTTGGTGCCACCCCACATTTGAGAATCATCCGAGAGAAAGAGAGAGAGGGGAATGTTGAGGATTGTTGCAGCTTTGGTTGGTGAGGAACCATTTCCTTACTTCATCTTCTTTCCAAGTCCGCTCAACTATATTAATCAGATCAGCCACAACCTCAATAGAACATTCTTCGGATTTAGGTGTGGTGACTCGAAAGCCATCTAACTTCAAAATCCATTTATGCTTCCATACCTTAATTGATGTACCAATTCCGGTTTTCCATAACAAACCTTTCTCAAGTGAAACCATAAATGATAGCAAGTGGAAAACATCTACTCTATGAAGTTGAGAATAATATTTTAGCTAGAGCATAGCAACATGGATCATATCTCTCCGAGAGAATCATCTGAAGTTATATTTGTAACAAGCAAAGTTAAAACTTAAAAGTTATCTCATGATATGATACCGTATTAACCAATACATATCTGGTATGCTTAGAATGATCACCCGGCTTCAACTTGGTTGGACCAGCCCCATACTACAATTACCTGGGAACACTACATAATTCCCCACAAGTGACTTGGATAAGGGCATAGGTCGCATGAAACAAGGAAAACTCCCCACACACATCTCACACCCAAGCTTGATCAAGTTGGATTACACCTCCAAGACGAATCAGGGTACGATGTAAGGTTAGGATCATGCTATAGATCATCTCGCCAACACCTCAGATGGAATCCAAGTTGTGTGGTACACGGATGTACATCCATTAGGGGTTAGGGGTGATCAACGTAATCGATTTGGAGTGACTATATGGATGATTGAATGGTTCGTGAGGATAACCGCCAAAAGGATATAACAACAAACAAGCATCGAGGTAACGCTATATAAGTACCCCAAACACTTTGGGTCCTCAAGATTTACGGTATCTATATCGAGTATTGTATTGTTCAAGTAATTTTAAGAGACTTATCGTCCAGTATCAAGTATTGCATTACATTGGCCAATACAATTTAAACAGTTAAATTAAGAGACATATCAACGTGTATCACATTCGTTAGTATCCGATATGGATACACATGTCATTCGGTACAACATCTATTAAGGTTAATTTTATGGCGGCCCTTATTATTATTTTTTTAAGTCATTCTTCAATTGTAATTAAATCACCCCTCAACATCTCCAAGCCTCAGATGGATGTTGCCAAATCACCTCAAACAACAAATCATCACATTCAATACGAATACACTTTACAAATAGTGGTTTTTTTTACATATTGCACACTTTAGCAGAAGTTAAATTCTAAATTGCACGTTTTAATGCCATAAATTATAGATTACACACTCTCATAATTACAAGTTGCATACTCCTAACATTCCATCAAAGATTCTGGGGGGACAGAACAGAGACAACGGACAGAAGGATCCCGGGAAAACCAGATCGACGGGAAGAACGGGGGGAAATCCGGCACAAGCCACAAAACAGCGACAAAAAAGGGCGTTCCACCAACACTTATACCCGTTGGTAGTTTGAATCTTGTATTTGAATCCCGCCATGCCAACAGCCCTTAAGTCACGAGTAAAATGACCATATTACCCTCATTAGAGTAAAATGACATAACTACCCCCATTCAAACTCTCCCATACCCAATCTTTATGAGATGAAGGGATTCTCCATTCACCCATCTTTAACCTACCTTGCTGGAAACCATCCCAACCCCTCCCCTTGCCGGCAATCACCACCTCCACCTTCCCTTGCCAAAAATTACCCCTTTTCCTCTAAAGTCTCTAAAGAGAGAATCAGATTTCAGGTGACAAATCGAAATCAAGTTGACTTGAAGAATGGTGATGCATTCTTCTTCTTCGAGCCAGTCACCCTGGTAGCATCCTTGCCATTTTTCAGCTATAAACAGAGATAAGCTCCTTCCTTTCCTTTTCTACCCTCTTCTTGCTTGCTTTTGCAGAAACCCACCTAAAACTCGATGAGAAATTTAACCAAACACTTTGAGGACGACAAACTACAAAGAATGATCATCACAATAATTAGATGAATAGCAAAAATCAATTTTAGAAATGGGATATATGATAGATGGAAGAAATAAATTACCTTTCTTCTATCCCCTTATATAATCCTTTAAGGCTGCATTTTTTTTGCAGGAATAAACTGGGGTGGATAAAAAGGGTGGGAAAGTTGTCCTTGATTTCCAAAAAATTCCAAATATTTACCTTTTTGGTTGCATGGGGCAAGAAACTCACTTGACAACTCTAGCCACTGTGGAATCCCTGTCGAGACTCATTTTTTCCACCCCAAGCCCTCTCAAAACCCCACGATTTTGATGGAATTTTGAGGGAAAATGGGGGAGAGTTGAGAAGACTTTGGTGGGAGATCTACAACTGTTTGGTGGGAGCTACGATGGAGATAGTAGGTGACAGAGGAGGTGGCCAGCGGCAGAGGTAGATGGCAGCATCTCCTCTCGGTCTCAGTTGGATGGTAACGGTGGATTTTGAAGCAGCGATCTGCCGGCAAGTCGATTTCCACGTTTTCAAGTTGAGCCAAATCTTAGATCTATCTTTGATTTCTCTAATCACCACGTAGCAATGTTGGAATCACTAGTGGCCGAAGGCATCGGAGGAAGAAGAAGAAGAGAAAGAGAAGAGAACCAAGCAGCGGCAGTCCAAAACAGCTCCACCAATTGCACTACTGCCATATATACCACCACCACGAGTGCGTGTGATGAGCGGAGAGCATAGAGAGCAAAGCACATATTACCTGCCACCACATGCACAATAGAGCACAAGCACATATATTGCCACACACACACACCGAGAGAGAAGAACATGTTGTTTATAAAAAAGATAATGATAATATATATTTGATTTAAAATACTTTTACCATCCCATCCAACCAAACAAGTATTAGGGTGGGAAAGTGTATTTCATCCATTACTTTTCCACACTTTACTATCCTTTTCCCCACCCCACTAGCATATGGGATCCACAAGTACAACTTTCCCACCATTTTTTGTCAGCAAACAAACGTAGCCTTAAGTGGAAACTCGTCCAATTACATGCTTTCCCACTGAATCTCAAACCCATATTTTTTTTAATGAAGGAAAAAAAGGCCTAGGATATGAATCATTGAAAAGGTAGTTGGGTTTTGATTGGAAAAATAAAAAACTGAGATTTATAATATAAAGACTTCATAGGAATATAAGGGTGGTAGTCCTTGGCAAGGGGAGGGGTTGGGGTGGTTTTTGCATACCGTGACAGTTTCTTTCACACATTTAAGGGTTGAATATGAAGGTTTAAATGAGAATAATTATGTTTTTTTTATTATAATGAGAATGATATGGTCATTATACCCATGAATTCATGAAATATAAATCTTAAATCAAATATTAGGAGGTACACTGTACACCTTGTAAAAAAAAGGCTTATTTTATATTTATGTAATGCATAAAAATGAATGATTGCATTCCAATTTTCAACAAGTCTCCTGCAAGGTTGGAAGACTTTTTTTTTTTGTTAGGGAAATTGATAAATATGAGATTTGCCGAGAAAACGAGGAAAAAATGAAAAATAAAATAAAATGCATATTTTTTCTAATAAAACCAAGACTTTTCCCGGGAAAATGAAGGAAAATTTCCCTTTCCTTTTATTCTTATATATCTATATAAAATCCATTTTATATAAATTGTTCAGGGCTCAGGCAACACCCCCATCTGCGAGAACGACGAGCTCAGATGACAAATCGAGAAGCTTCATCTCCCTTCTTCTATGCACGCTTAACACCGCTACGTTGGCGTGCAAGTTGAGCGAGAGTGTGAGAGAGAACTTATTAACTTAAGCCCCAATTTGACTCCTTCCATAGGTTTCCATGGCTGCTCTTTCCTATCCGACCAGGTGCACCGACAACGGTTCTGAAACCCTAGCCATTATCTGAATTTCGATCTCTCTACCATGTCGTCTTCACAAACCTTAGGCGGCGTTTCCCGGGCAGGTCGCATTCTCGGGCCGTCGCTGGACAAGATTATAAAGAATGTGGCCTGGCGAAAGCATACCCAACTGGTTAGCTCCTGCAAATCGGCACTTGACAAGCTTGAAACACTCAAAGATACTCCTGATCCAGTACCTGACTCGCCCATATCTGGGTTTGTAGTTTCAGATGCTGAATCCGTTCTTCAGCCCTTAATCCTTGCTCTTGATTCGGCTACTGTCAAAATCATCGAACCTGCTCTGGAATGCGCTCTTAAATTGTTCTCCCAAGGCATGATCTGCGGTGAAATTGATCGCCCCGAGGGTGACGAGAGACGCTTCATTTTAACTCGTTTGTTGGATTCGATTTGCAATTGTGCCGGTCTGGGTGAAGATGAGATCGAGCTTATGGTGGTTAGGGTCATGTGTTCTGCGGTCCGGTCTCCATGCGTGTTGATTCGGGGCGATTGTTTGATTCAGATAGTTAAGACCTGCTACAATGTGTATGTTAGCAGCATGAGCAGCGTTAACCAGATATGTGCTAAGGTAGTCCTAGCGCAGATTTTGAGTATCGTTTATGCGAGGGTGGAAGAAGACTCGATGGATGTCAAGGTTCGTTGTGTTATAGTTGGTGAATTGTTGGAGGTGTCCGATAAGAGTCTGAACGATTGGAGTTTAGTTCAATCTGTTCAGAACTTCATTGACGACATCGTTGAGAGTAGTCAAGGGGTTTCGAATTTGAAATTGTATCCCTCTGCATCGGGCAATGGCCGTGTTTCAGTGTCCTCTGAGGATGGGAAAGGTGAAGTGGAGGGTGGAGAGTCGGCTGATCGGGGAAGATCCAGTAGTGGTAGTAAGATTCGAGAAGACGGATATTTATTGTTTAAAAGCTTGTGCAAGTTCTCGTTGAAGATTCCAACTCAGGAGAATCCCGAGGACCAAGTACTTTTGAGGGGAAAATTTTTATCTTTGGAGATGCTGAAGTTTACAATGGATCATGCTTGTTCATTTTGGGGAACAGACGAGAGGCAAGTGTTTTTATGTTATTCAGTAACTATTAGGCTTTTGGGCGTTGCTTAACATGGCACTATTTATTTCAAAATATCAAAATAATTATACTTTGAGCTGTGGTTTCTTTGATTTCATAACACATTTCTAGACCATTCTTTCTTCGAGCAAGATGTTGGATGCCAGCTGGTGAGAATCTCTATCAGCTGTCTAGTAAGCAACAGGAAATCAAAAGAATGACAATTATTCAGTAATTGTTTACTGATCATAGTTGTGGGCAGTTTGGGGTTCTAGGTGACGCAAGTTGTTGGAGGGGGCCAATCCGCATGCAAGGCAACACCAAGGTCGCCTAGGTGCATGTGTAGGTCTCGAAGGTGAACAGGGTGCCCATGTAGGATACTAAGGTAGCCAACGTGGCTGGACACCTAGGCATTGCCTTGACAAATGACAACTATGCTGTTGATATGTAAAAGAAACCTATATCCAATTATGTTTTTCATTTTTGAGGCATCAATATGAATGTTTAGCGGCCACGTGGGCATTGCATCTTGGTGGCTTGGTGCAAGTCACGAGAATAATGGAAGGACGAGTTAATATCCCACCAAGATATAATGTCCCAACCAAGGATGGGTATTAGATCACATCAGCCATCCATACAAAATGAGAAAAATCTCAATCTCATAGAAGCATTATATTACAATACATACAAAATGTTGAATTTTACACGGGTGGCAATAAATATACTTTTGTACATTCATAAGCTTAAGTATAGCACATGCTCAGTGACATACATTTCGCTATCTGGTTCCCAAAACATCCAACATTTTATAAACATTTCAAAATAATTCTTATCATGACACCTCATGTGATCTTATCATGGCAACTTATGTGATTGTGTATATTGCATCTCCAAGTCCATGTTCCCTTTATATATCAATAGGATATTGTACATACCTTTTTTATGTAACTGCAATTAGGAAATTCTATTCCCCTGGTTGTATATTCCATCTATGTAAAAATCACATTAGGGAACTCTTTCTGTAGTATTGTCCATTGAGGATCAATACACACATACATGCTTGCATCATATCTTTCTTATGCTTATTTTTTTAACATGGTATTAGTAGTCAAGCATCAATTTTTGTCCCTTCACCATGGATATCGATCCTTTGTCAGCTACTGTTGTCTTTTTCTCTTTCTCCATATGTATTTCTACTTTATGTACTCTCCATATTTATTCAATCCTTTTAGTAACCATCCATTGCTCAATCTTGCTGGTAAGAATTATTGTTTTAATTGAGTTAGTGCCCAGATCTTGGATTCTTGAGCTACCGACCACAATTGCTTTTAATAAATCTCTTTTTAGCACCTTGAATCCTGCATCTGATGCCCTTCCCATCACATTGCCTGACGGTTCAGTTGTCCCTGTTATGCACATTGGTTGTTTTTCTTTATTTCCTAGAATTTGTCTTGATAACGTCCTTCATGTTCCTGCATTTTGTTTTAACTTTATTGTCTATCACCAAACTTAACGACCTCTTCTCATAGTTCAATCCTTTTTTCTGCTGATTGTTGTGTTATTCAGGACCAACAATCGAAGATGATTATTTTGACGTGTAAGCAACATAGGGGGCTCTACTTCCTTGAATCAATACCCCTTTTCATTTCCTTTTGGCAACTTGTTGGGTGCTCATTTTGATCTTTGACATTAGCATAAGCATTTGGGCCATCTTGGTACCACCTCTAATACCCATTTGAAACATTTGGACTCTAATAATATTTTTTCAATAACTGCACATGCACTCTTATGTCCTTTAGCTAAACAAGTACTTTTACCACATCCTCTTGTTTTGAACGTGTGGGGTCTCTACCGAACAATATCTTTATCTGGTGCTCATTTCTTTCTTACTGTTATTGATGATTTTTCTCGAAGCACTTGGATTGATCTCATGTCTTCTAAATGTGATGTGAATGCTCTTTTATTGCATTTTTGCCATGATTCAAACTCGATTCCAATCATGCATTCGGTGCATGTGGTCTAATAGTGGGACTTAATTTTTTAATCAACCTACATTTCTTATTTAGCTTTAAAAGGGGTTGTTCATCAGTCCAATTGTGTCTCCACTCCACGCCAAAATAGGGTGTTGGAGCGGAAACACCATCATTTGTTTAATGTTGCTTGGGTATTTCGTTTCATTCTTATTTTCCTATTGAGTATTGGGGTGAGTGTATTCTTGCACTGCATATTTAATTAACTGTCTTTCAACCTGATTACTTGATAATTGGTCCCCTTTTAAGCTTTTGTATGGGAAGCCTCCTTTGCTCTCCCACCTTTGTGCTTTTGGGTGTTCATATTTTGGGAGAAACACTAATTCAACATGACTTTGACAAATTAGCATTTCCATATGTTTTTATTGTTACCCACATAGCCAATAGGGCTATTGTATTTTTTATCTTTAATCTAAAAGTGCATTTGTCTTGTGTGATTTTTATTTTTTTTATATTAACACGTTCTTCAATTATCCCTACTTCACCACCTTGCACCAGCTTCATCCATTCTCTTTCCAATGTCATCACCCAACCTTGATCTTGATCGACCAATTTTGATCCTGTTGCCTCATATCCAATCCCAGCTGACTCTGTTGTCCTTCCACCCATTCCCCAAATTCCAAAGACCCCAACTAACTCGTCAATGCCCTTGGTTGTAGGACTATGAATGCTCTCTTTTGCTTGTCTCAAGAATCCGACACTTTATCCCCTCTCTAATTTTTGAGTCATAATTGCTTTACATGTCCACATTTAGCTTTCCTCACCTCATTGTCTGGTGATACAGAACTGTATACCTTTATTGAGGCCATGTAGCACCAAGCTTGGCATGATGCAATGACGGCTGAAATAGAGGCCTTGACACATACCTGGGCTTGGTCTCCTCGTTCCATTACCATCTGGCAAGCTAGGTCTAAAGTGGGTGATGTAACCTAGGCATACTGGGCCTGTTTTCAGGATTCTCTTTTAGAGAACCAGCAGTGATTAGGTTTTAAACCTTGTTGTTTTAGGTCTGAGCTCACTCAAATTTAATGGACTACAGCTTGCATAGCTCAATTATACCCTGCAGTTGTGGCTGGTTGAATTCCCAACCTGCGAGTTAGGTATGGGGGAGGTCTAGGGTTAATTGGAGAGGGGTTTCAGGGTTTGGCCAGGTTAGTTTTAGGTCTGAAAATTGAAGAAAATGTTCTGCTTTATAAGAATGTTAGTTTGCAGAATTATTCTCCAAGCTAGGGTTTGGGAATTTAGGGTTATGGTTAGGGTTAGAATTAGGGCTAAGGTTGAAGGTAAAGAGGGATTGGAGGATGAAGATCCTAAAAAGGTTTAAGGGTTGGATGAGTGGTTCGAGAGTTATGGTTGAAAGTAGGGTTAGGTTTGTAGGATTTTGAAAATCTAGGGCAGCAAAGGAAATAAGGTTAGACTAGGATGTGGGTTGGTCTGATTGGCCTGAAATTGGGAGGGAAGGTCTCTAGGGTTAGGTTGAATGATGTTCCTAAAGTTTGGGATAGATCTAATGGTTAGATTGTCATTGATTTGACTTTGAATTTAGGTCGAAGAAAAAGTCCGAAAATTCCAAAAAATTATGGAAAAATTTAAAGAAAAAACGGTTAGACCTTGCGCAAGGGGTGGGTAAGGATAGGTTTTTATAAATGATAATCGAGCCTTCAATTTCCATTCACTTGCTATGTAGCTCTGAGGCCCTCTTGATCACCAAATGTCCTTCTGATAGAGCTGAATGATATCTTTGGAAAGAACTGCTGCATATGATAGGAAATGGTATAGAAAGTTTCTTCTTAAATAACTGATCTGCTCTTTGATTCTGCTGGACGATAGGGGGGATGAACATGGACAGCTTCTTGCTCCTTCCTTATGATTTGCTCCTCAAAAATCTGGTCCATTGAACCAACCAAGAACCAGGCAACATCATCAGACTAGGCTGCCTCCCATAGAAGTTGTCCCACAAATCCACAACTACAAAGGGCTGGTTTTGAGGCCGTATTCCCATGGCTACACATGGACCTGTGATCTAAAAATGATTGTGGATCAGATTTTGCTTCCCCCCCCCCCCCCCCCCCCCCCCCCCAAAAAAAAAAAAAGCTCCTGTGTGAGTGAAAGTGATCACAACTTTTTTCCTCATTTAAAATGCTAAGCTCCCTACCCCAGAAAAAGCAACAAAGGGGTTAAAAAAAACTTTGATGAGTGACCTAATTTGGCATTTCCTTGTTCTGGAAACAGGTTTCTCAGTGCTATCAAGCAGTATCTCTGCCTGTCATTGCTGAAGAATAGTGCATTATCTGTTATGACTGTATTCCAGCTTCTGTGTTCTATCTTCACGTGCTTGTTATCAAAGTTCAGATCAGGATTAAAGGCAGAAATTGGGATTTTCTTTCCGATGTTTATCCTCAGAGTGCTTGAAAATGTGCTACAGCCTAGTTTTATGCAGAAAATGACAGTTCTCAGTTCGCTAGAAAGGATCTCTCAGGATTCACAGCTCATCGTTGACATTTTTGTGAACTATGACTGTGATGTGGATTCACCTAATATCTTTGAAAGGTATTTTCGTACAGCTTCTTTCTTTTTTTTTTTGGGGGGGGGGGGGGGGGGTTTCACTATTTCAATGTTGTTTATTTATTTGTCACCTTGGTATGGCCTAGATGATTTGGCAACTGCCTGGGCAATTCCTGCCAATGCATGGTATCTAACAAGTGGCATGGGCCCTGCTCCATTTGCCTAAGTGACCTGGATAAAATTGAGGTTTTACTGGGTGGTGTCTTATAATTTTGCAGAGGGTGAGATATTGATGCGTATTAACCCGTAAGTTAATTTAAATACTTGTATCTTATGTCACTGCATTTCTGGGGCAAAGTGTTCCACTCCCCCCCCCCTCAGTACGCTCATGCATGTAAGTGTAACTTGGTGTGAGTACCTAGGCTACCGGAGAAATCTTTGCATATAGACATTCACATAGATTAACGACAAGCCAATTGAATCTAGTTGCTGGGAATTAGTGAATTACGCCTGATAATAGAAGGATAATTGCGTATATTTCCCTCAAGATAAGGTAAGGTTGCTAAGACTAAGAGGTGGAAAGGTAAAAAACAATACAAGACAACATATTCAGTACCCAAAGTACCCATAAGCTGGATGTACTCTAAACTTCGGATTTGGTAGGCCTGATGTCCTCATCAGAAAGAAGTGGCAGTAGAACATATGGGATAGTATTGCACTACTCTTTCCTATAGTAATTCACTTAGCCGATAATAAGAAACGAGTACCTACTCCTCAAGCTAATTTAGGGTAGCTAAGAGAGGTAGAAAGGTAAAGAAAAATACAAAATAATATGTTCCAGTACCAAAAATACATTTATTGCATGAACTCTGACATAAAAAAACTCTGAAATAAAACCAGGTTGATAAAGTTAACCCAAAAGATGCACATTGATCCATCATCAGTGCTTTATCCCATCTTACCGGGATTGCCTAAATAAAATTTTCTCTTACCACCATATTTGAGCATTCTGGTGAGATGCTATATAGTCTAGCCCATGTTAGAACATTCAATGTCAATTCCTTTCAAGAGAAAATGAAAAATATCTAGTTGCCATTTTTCATTATATTTCTGTAGTTTGTTTTAAGTAAAATGTATTAAAACCATTTTAATTCCATCAGATATTTGCAGGACTGTCAATGGCCTCGTAAAGACTGCGTTAGGTCCGCCACCAGGTTCCACTACAACCTTGTCTCCACCACAGGATATGGCACTCCGAGTTGAATCTATCAAGTGCCTGGTTGTCATCATCAAGTTAATGGGAGCTTGGATGGACCAACAATTGCAGGCAAGTGATTTGATCCTGTTAAAAAATAATGATAGTGATGCATCAGCTGAAAGTCATGGCACACCTAATGGAGATGAAGGAGCTTCTGTTGACTATGAGCTGGAGTCAAGTTCTGAGGTGTCAGAAGCTGCGACACTTGAACAACGTCGTGCTTATAAGATAGAATTTCAGGTCAGTTACTGGTACCTATAGAGAACCAATGCAGTTGGCTGGCAGCTGGTGTCCTTATCGTAACACAATGATTCCATTGTTCCCACTCATGAATAGCAACTACCAAGTAACTCAAACTGATTTGCAATTTTTTGGTTTTAAGTAAATAAATAAAACAGCTCTTGACTGCGGCTACCCTGCTGTTCTCTTTTTGTTCATTATACCTTTAAGTTCTATACAAATTAAAGTTGTAATGCAACCACTTGATTCCGATTGTGCTGACACATTTCCTGGATTAATTACAGAAAGGTATCTCACTGTTTAATAAGAAACCCTCCAAGGGCATTGAGTTTCTTGTGAAGGCCAAAAAAATTGGTGGTTCTCCAGAAGAAGTTGCTTCATTCCTGAAAAACACTTCTGGCCTGAATGAGACCATAATTGGGAACTACCTCGGTGAAAGGGAGGAGTTCCCCTTGAAAGTTATGCATGCATACGTGGATTCCTTTAATTTTGAAGGAAAGGATTTTGGTGAAGCTATTCGATTTTTTTTAAGGGGCTTCAGGTTGCCTGGAGAGGCACAGAAGATTGATCGCATAATGGAAAAGTTTGCTGAGCGTTACTGTAAATGCAATCCGAATTCTTTTACGAGTGCAGATACAGCTTATGTTCTTGCTTATTCAGTGATAATGCTCAACACTGATGCCCATAATAACATGGTGAAAGACAAGGTCAGCTTCCTGAAAAATGTGTTTTTACTTTTCTGTCTTCATTTTCTTTTTTCTATAAAAGCCCTGGTTCTTATTTGATAGAAAATCATCAGCAGTGAGAAAACTTAAAAATGAAAATTATGGAACATAGATACCCATCCATGCCTGCATAGAGTTTACACAGACACACGTTCACATGGAAACAATTGCACATACATGTCTGTACATCTTTACTCGTTTATGCTTGGGAACTATATTGCAGATGGTTTTGAAGTTTTTCTTCATTTTCTTTTCCTTTGTTATTATTTATTTTTTTGGAAAAAGTTTTGACATGAATTTGTTGCATGATATTTTAATTTTATCATTAACATTTAACAAGTTTCTTCTATGCCAGATTTAGCAGAGGATAGAAAAAGAAAAAAATGATACATTTTCCTTAACTTCTTTGTTTGGTTAATTGGAGAAAATAACTTGTAAAAACGTTATGAAATTCAGCATTTCTGTATAGACATCCAAGGAATAAAATGCCACTTAACCTCTTACCTTAGATGGGATATGTGATATCTTAATAGAGCTGGCTTGATTATTGATTTGAGTTCAGTTTTGAGGTCTGACTTTCTTTCCTTTTTTTATTTGTCACTCAAGATGTCGAAGGCTGGTTTTATTCGCAATAATCGTGGGATAGATGACGGAAAAGATCTACCAGAAGAGTATCTGGGCTCTTTGTATGATCAAATCGTGAAAAGTGAAATAAAAATGAGTGCTGATTCTTCCGCACCACAAAGTAAGCAGGAAAACAGCTTCAATAAGTTACTGGGCCTGGATGGCCTATTCAATTTAGTCAACTGGAGGCAGACTGAAGAGAAACCTTTAGGTGCAAATGGAGTTCTCATAAGGCGCATCCAGGAGCAGTTCAGAGCAAAGTCAGGCAAATCTGAGTAAGCCTACTTGTACTGTAGAAAGGCTTGATTTCTGTTGGTTTATATCTTTGCACTAGTTGATTAGCAATAAGGATAGATATCCCTTGTAGAGTCCTTCATTTCATGTTTGGGTGTCTGGAGAGTCCCCCACCCCCTCTTATTTATCTATATAGTCTTTTCGAACAAAATTCATTATTGGGCCCTCTCAACCCTCCCCCCCCCCCAAAAAAAAAAAAAAAAAAAAAAAAGAGGATTTGTGGTGGTGCATACCATTTAGTGGCTACTCCTTAAGATTTCTTTGAATTTTAAATTCTTTTATTTGAGGGATCTCTTACTTGATAGTCTTTGGATGGTGGCTCCCATCTTATGCCCCTGCTTCTTGGAAGAAATACCACTAAACCTTACAGTTTGTTATAGTTGGCTTGGGTTTACTTGCTTTGAGCCTTTAATGGAGAAATTCAATACTATGAATATGGCAGAGTCGTTTTTTATGCGGTCACGGATACGGCAATTCTGAGGTTTATGGGGGAGGTTTGCTGGGCACCAATGTTAGCTGCTTTCAGTGTGACTCTTGACCAGAGTGATGACCAGACTGCCATATTTCAATCCTTACAAGGCTTCCGACATGCTGTACATGTCACCGCAACAATGGGCATGCAGACACAGAGAGATGCTTTTGTTACATCTCTTGCCAAATTTACTTTTCTCCATTGTGCTGCAGACATGAAGCAAAAGAATGTTGATGCTATGAAGGTATGTGTGTTGTTCTCCATTTGATTAAGATGTTTTCATTCAATTCTGGTACAGGTCCTCTCCAATTGGAGCTTGTTTATGTTTACTTGGCCTGTGTTGTACAGATGCACTAATTATGATGTTGCTGCATAAGATCTCTTTGCTTTCTCTCTCTTGCTGTATATCTGTGTATGTCTATTCTTCTCACAGTTCTTCTCCACAGGTAATAATATCAATTGCCATTGAAGATGGTAATTATCTTCAGGAAGCCTGGGAGCACATATTAACATGCCTCTCCCGATTTGAACATCTACAACTCTTGGGAGAGGGTGCACCACCTGATGCATCCTTCTTTGTTGTATCTCCATCTGAAACAGAAGATAAGACACAGAAAGCTGCAGGTTTTCCATCATCAAAGAAAAAGGGGAGTGCTCTTCAAAATCCAGCTGTAATGGCTGTTGTTCGAGGGGGCTCTTATGATAGTGCTACTCTTGGTTTTAAAGCCTCAGCGCTGGTAACTCCAGATCAGATTAATCATTTTATTTCAAACTTGAATCTACTTGATCAGATTGGGAGTTTTGAGCTGAACCACATATTTGCCCATAGCCAAAGGTTGAATAGTGAAGCAATCGTAGCTTTTGTGAAGGCTCTCTGTAAAGTTTCCATGGCAGAATTGCGGTCTCCAACAGATCCTCGTGTTTTCAGCCTGACAAAAATAGTTGAAATTGCGTAAGATTCTTCTTTTGTTAATTGAGTTTTAAATGTATAATTTTGAGAACAACCAGAAATAAAGTTGAGGTTCTTGGCGTTTCTAGGACCCTATGTTCATTGAAGAGGATGCAATACATTGGGTTTGGCCATGCTCTAGGCAATGCCTAGCATAGGAAATAAGTACTAGTACATACATGGCCTGAGCCCAGTCTAAATCTGGATCAAATGACGTCCTGGATGTGCTGGGTAGGCAATGGGCCTGTCTTGAATCATTGATACCTTTGTAACATGTATGTTTAGTCTTTTGTGAAGCAATCATTGTTGGGTTTGTTTGTTTGTATGGTCTATTGGATGTCTTGTGTTCAAACTCGCTAAAATAATATTTTACCATACTTGTTCTAGTAATAGTGAAGTATTTCCCAAGGAATACTACTGATCTTATATCTCCAGAATATACATGTAAAATTTCTATAGTTAGTATTTTAACAGGCTTTATACTAATATTTATTGCCAGTTGTATCTGATGATTGTGGGGATACTTTTTCCTAATGGCAGGCATTATAACATGAACCGCATTAGATTGGTGTGGTCTCGTATATGGAGCGTGCTTTCAGATTTTTTTGTTACAGTTGGATTGTCAGAAAATCTTTCTGTTGCAATATTTGTGATGGATTCATTGCGACAGCTGGCTATGAAGTTCCTGGAGCGTGAGGAGTTGGCAAATTACAATTTCCAGAATGAATTTCTTAGACCTTTCGTGATTGTCATGCAAAAAAGTAATTCTGCGGAAATTAGGGAATTAATAGTTCGTTGCATCTCACAGATGGTGCTCAGCCGTGTCAATAATGTGAAATCTGGCTGGAAAAGCGTCTTTACGGTATGTTGAGTTTTTGGGCTTGTACTGTTTATGTTCTTTAAGATGTGGAAACTGGATGTGCCACTGAGTCAACTGAACAGTAATGAAGCTTGAATTTGGCAAATTCTGCAATCATGTTATTCATAAGTGAGGAGTCATGGATGGTGTTTTTACTTCACGTTCTTAATAAATTATTAGGTCTTTTTATAAATGAAGGATACATGTTAGCCTTTATATTTCATTCTACAAATGCTAGACAAGATATTCTTAAGCTTCAGCCACATGTTCAGCAGAATGCTTCAAGATTTGCTGGGTCAGTTTTCTAATATGTAAATAAGAGTTCATTTTTTTGGGAGTGTCAAAGGTTGTAGAATGAATGGTCGCAATGTTTTTCCATGTATTGGTAGAGAGAGTTCATTGTTTGGTTCCATCAAATCAGATCAAGCATGACTTGATCACCCTGCTAAATGATTAAAGTTTATACTGATTTGTGTACTTAATGCTGTCAGATTGACTTTGCTTCTTAAATTTTTTGCCCAGAAGGGTGGTTTTTTCCCCTCTAGGATCACACTTCGTAGTGGATTTTCTTTTCTTTTGAATGTTATAAGAAAGGACTAGTTGATCTCTCAATCGTCCTGATCCTCGCATTATGATATTCTTGTTGCCAGGTTTTTACCACTGCTGCAGCAGATGAACGCAAGAATATTGTTTTATTGGCCTTCGAGACCATGGAGAAAATAGTGAGAGATTATTTTCCCTACATAACTGAGACAGAGAATACCACCTTTACTGACTGTGTGAAATGTCTTATAACCTTCACGAATAGCAGATTTAACAGTGATGTCAGCCTCAATGCCATTGCATTTCTGCGATTTTGTGCTGTTAAACTTGCAGATGGTGGACTAATTTGCTATGATAAGAACAAGGGAAATAATTCATCTATTCCACTCATGGACGGAGATGATTCTTATGGACTTCCCTTCACAAAAAAGGATGAACATATCTACTTTTGGGTTCCTCTGCTCACAGGTAACTTGCTGTCAGAGTTGCCTCGGTAGAAAATATGGTTAAAGTGGGTCTAGGCAAAACAAGGTAAAATTTGTGGATGGAAAAAATTATGGGGAAGTGTAAGCAGTTTGCAAATAAACTTCAGGAAATACCAACTTAAGCATGGATAGGTATGAATGTGAAAGAAAGCCATCAATGATGCTTTATGAATTTGATACCTACTTTAGGTTTGAATAGTATAGGTTGTTACAATATAACCATAAGAAGCATGGTATTGGATGAAACATGCTTTATGAGAGTTTATATTGCCCTTCTCCTTGCCCTTTGGATCACAGTGAAGTACTCAATGCTTCCTTTATTTATTGTTTATGGTGAAAATCATGTATGATCTAAAAAGTGAAAGGTGTAAATTCTTTTCAGGTTTGTCTAGACTGACATCTGATCCCAGACAAACCATCAGGAGGAGTGCTATAGAAGTTCTCTTCAATATTCTGAAGGATCACGGCCACATATTCTCACTACCCTTTTGGCTTGGTGTATTCAAATCTGTCATTCTTCCGATATACAGTAGCACTGAGGGCAAAGGAGAAACACTTGATGCTGATGGCAGATCTTCACCAGATTCTAGATCTCCACAATCTGATGAAAATGCATGGACTTCTGAAACTTTTACTGAAGCAGCTCAGTATCTAGTAGACCTTTTTGTTAATTTCTTTGATCTGGTGCGGTCCCAGCTACCAAGTGTTGTATCAGCACTCACGAGGTTCATTAGCAATCCTGTTCAGAGTCTGGCTAGCGCTGGTGTAGCTGCACTGCTGCATTTGGCCGGTGACTTGGGCAACAGACTTTCCGAAGAGGAATGGGGTGTTCTCTTTCTGCGCTTGAAAGAAGCAACTGCATCAACTCTGCCTGGATTTTTAAAGGTTCTTAGGATCATGGATGACATTGAGGTATCTGATGATTCACAAACCTATACAGATATGGAGTTATATTCCGATCATGAACTTACCCATGATAATTTTGAGGACGATAGTCTGCAAACGGCTGCCTATGTCATTTCCAGAGTGAAGGGTCATATAGCTGTTCAATTGCTCATAGTACAGGTACCCATACATCTCTGTGTTTGTATGTTTGTAATATTTTTGAATATGTTTGCTAGTTTAATGAAAAAGGGAGGCATAGGGTGGCTTCTCTGCATGTGGTATCCTAATTTAGCCACCAATGGCAGGTATAACATTCTGACTGTTGGTGGTGATTG